>NC_073255.2:127707727-128010757 GCF_029289425.2 Pan paniscus
GGAAATATCTACAAAGCTATCTGTGTAAACATGGAAATATTTCCAACGCTATCTGTGTAAACAGGGAAATATCTACACAGCTATGTGTAAAACGTGAAAATATCTACTCCACTATCTGTATATACGTGGAAATATCTACACCGCTATCTGTATAAACATGGAAATATCTACAACGCTATCTGTGTAACCATGGAAATATCTACACAGCAATCTGTGTATACTTGGAAATATCTACACAGCTATCTGTTTAAAAATGGAAATATCAACACGGCAATCTGGGCAAAGGTAGAAATATCTACACCGCTATCTCTGTAAACATGGAAATATCTACACCGCTATCTGTATAAACATGGATATATCTACACCATTATATGTATAAACCTGGAAATATCCACAGCGCTCTCTGTGTAAAGATGGAAATATCTAAACCGCGATATGTGCAAAGATGGAAATATCTACAATGCTATCTCTATAAACATGGAATTATCTTCACCACTATCTGTATAGACATGGAAATATCTACACTGCTATCTGTATAAACATGAAAATATTTACAAGGCTATCTCTATAAATATGGAAATATCTACACCGCCATCTGTATAAACATGGAAATATCCACACAGTCATCTGTATATACATGGAAATATCTACACCACCATCTCTATACATATGGAAATATCTACACTGCCATCTGTATAAATATGGAAATATTTGCACTGCTATCTCTATAAACTTAGAAATATCTACACCGCCATCTCTATAAACATGGAAATATCTACACTGCCAGCAGCATAAACATGGAAATAAATACACCGCCGTCAGTATAAATATGGAATTATCTACACCTCCATCTCTATAAACATAGAAACATGTACACTGCCATCTGTAGAAAGATGGAAATATATTCTCCGAGATCTGCATAAACATGGAAATATCTACACCTGTACCTGTATAAACATGGAAATATCTACACAGCTATCTGTATAAATATGGAAATATCTACACTGCTATCTCAATGAACATGGAAATATCTACACCGCTATCTGTAGAAACATGGAAATAACTACACCGCTATATGTATAAACTTGGAAATATCTACACTGACATCTCTATAAACATGGAAATATCTCCACCGCTATCTGCATAAACATGGAAATATCAACACAGCTATCTGTATAAATATGGAAATATCTACACTGGTATCTCTATGAACATGGAAATGTCTACACCACTATCTGTATAAACATGGAAATATCTACATGGCTATCTCTATATACATGGAAATATCTTCACCGATATCTCTATAAACATGGAAATGTCTACACCGCTATCTGTAAAAACATGGAAATATCTACACCGCCATCTGTAAAAACATGGAAATATCTAAACCGCTATCTGTATAATCATGGAAGTATCTACACCGCTATCTTTATAAACATGGAAATAACTACACTGCTATCTGTATAAACATGGAAATATCTACAACACTAGCTGTTTTAATATGGAAATATCTACACCGCTATCTGTGTAATCATGGAAATATGTACACCGCTATCTGTATAAACATGGAAATATCTACACTGCCATCTGTATACACATGGAAATATCTACACAGCCATCTCTATAAACATGGAAATATCTACAATGCTATCTCTATAAACTTGGAAATACGTACAGCGCTATCTGTATAAACATGGAAATACCTCCACCGCTATCTGTACAAACATGGAAATATCTACACCGCTTTGTTTGTAAAGATGGAAATATCTACACCGCAATCTGTGCAAAGATGGAAATATCTACAACGCTATCTGTATAAACATGGAAATAACTGCAATGATATCTGTATAAACATGGAAAAATCTACACCGCTATCTCTATAAACATGGAAATATCTACACCGCCATCTGTAAAAACATGGAAATATCTACACCGCTATCTGTATAATCATGGAAGTATCTACACCGCTATCTTTATAAACATGGAAATATCTACACAGCTATCTGTATAAACATGGAAATATCTACAACACTAGCTGTTTTAATATGGAAATATCTACACCGCTATCTGTGTAAACATGGAAATATGTACACCGCTATCTGTGTAACGATGGAAACATCTACACCACAATCTGTGCAAATATGGAAATATCAACACCGCTATCTCTGTAAACATGGAAATATCTACACCGCTGTCTGTATAAACATGGAAATATCTACACCGCTGTCTGTATTAACATGGAAATATCAACACCGCTATTTGTATAAACATGGAAATATCTACACCGCAATCTGTATGCATATGGAAATATCTTCACCGCTATCTCTATAAACATGGAATTGTCTACATCACTATCTGTATAAAAATGGAAATATCTACACAATCATGTGTATAAACATGGAAATACCTACACCTCCATCTGTATAAACATAGAAATATCTACACTGCCATCTGTATAAACATGGAAATATCTACACAGCCATCTGTATAAACATGGAAATATCTACACCGCTATCTCTATAAACAGGGAAATACCTACACCGCAATCAGCATAAACATGGAAATATCTACACTGCCATCTGTAAAAATATGAAAATATTTATACAGTCATCTGTATAAACATGGAAATATCTACACCTCCATCTATATAAACATGGAAATATCTACACTGCCATCTGTATACACATGGAAATATCTACACAGCCATATCTATAAACATGGAAATATCTACAACGCTATCTCTATAAACCTGGAAATACCAACACCGCAATCTGAATAAACATGGAAATAACTACACAGCTATCTGCATAAACATGGAATTATCTACGCCGCTATCTGTATAAACTTGGAAATATCTGAACCGCCATCTGCATAAAGATGGAAATATCTCCACCGCTATCTGTATTAATATGGAAATATCTCCACTGCTATCTGAATAAACTTGGAAATATCTACACCGATATCTGTATAAACATGGAAATATCTACACCAACATCTGTATAAACATGTAAATGTCTACACCGCTATCTATATAAACATGGAAATATCTACATCGCTATCTGTATAAACATGGAAATATCTCAACCAATATCTCTATAAACATTGAAATATCTACACGGCTATCATTATAAATATGGAAGTATCTACACCGCTATCTGTAAATACATGGAAATATCTACAACACTATCTGTGTAAACATCAAAATGTCTACACAGCTATATGTGTAAACATGGAAATATGTACACCAATATCTTTGTCAAGTTGGAAATATCTACACCGCGATCTGTGCATATATGGAAATATCTACACCGCTATCTCTGTAAACATGGAAATATCTACAATGCTATCTGTATAAACATGGAAATATCTACACCCTTATCTGTATAAACATGGAAATATCTACATGGCTATGTCTATAAACATGGAAATATCTACACCGCCATCTGCATAAAGATGGAAATACTTACAGAGTCCTCTGTATAAACTTGGAAATATCTACACCACTCTCTGTATAAACATGGTAATATCTACACTGCCATCAGTGTAAACATGGAAATATCCAAACAGCCATCTGTATAAACATGGAAATATTTACACAGGCATCCCTATAAACATGGAAATATCTACACCGCTATCTGTATAAACATGGAAATAGCCAGAACGCTATCTGTATAAACATGGAAATACCTACACCGCCATCTGTAAAAACATGGAAATGTCAACACAGTCATCTGTATAAATATGGAAATATATACATCTCCATCTGTATAAACATGGAAATGTCTTCACTGCCATCTGTATAAACATGGAAATATCTACACCGCCGTCTCTATAAACATGGAAATATCTACATCCCTATCTGTATAAACATGGAAATATCTACACCGCTATCTCTATAAACATGGAAATATCTACACCGCTATCTGTATAAACATGGAAATATCTACATCGCTATCTGTATAAACATGGAAATATCTACAGGGTTATCTGTGTAAACATGGAAATATCTATAACGCTATCTGTGTAAAAATGGAAATGTCTACACAGCTATCTGTGTAAACTTGGAAATATCTACACCGCTATCTGTATGAGGATGTAAATATCTACACCGCAATCTGTGCAAAGATGGAAATATCTACACCGCTATCTCTGTAAACATGGAAGTATCTACACCGCTCTCTGTATAAAGATGGAAATATCTACACCGCCATCTGTATAAACATGGAAATATATACACAGTCATCTGTATAAACATTTAAATATCTACAAAATCATCTCTATAAACATGGAAATATCTACACTGCCATCTGTATTCACATGGAAATATCGACACCGCTGTCTCTATAAACAGGGAAATACCTACACCGCAATCTCTATAAACATGAAAATATCTACACCGCGATCTCCATAAACATGCAACTATCTACACTGCCATCTGTATAAACGTGGAAATATCTATACTGCTATCTGTGTAAAAATGGAAATATCTACACCATCATCTGTATGAAGACGGAAATATCTACACCGCAATCTGTGCACAGCTGGAAATATCTACTACGCTATCTCTGTAAACATGGAAGTATCTACACCGCTATCTGTATAAACGTGGAAATATCTACACCGCTTTCTGTATAAACATGGAAATATCTACACCGCCATCTGTATAAACATAGAAATACCTACACCGCAATCTGTATAAACATGGAAATACCTACACCGCTATCTCTACAAACATGGAAATATCTACACCGTCATCTGTATAAACATGCAAATATCAACACAGTCATGTGTATAAACATGGAAATATCTACACCACCATCTCTATAAACATGAAAATATCTCCGCTGCCATCTGTATACACATGGAAATATCTACACAGCCATCTGTATAAACATGGAAATATCTACACCGCTATCTCTATAAACATGGAAATATCTATACCGCTATTTGTATGAACATGGAAATATCTACTCAGCTATCTGTGTAAACATGGAAATATCTACAATGCTATCTCTATAAACATAGAAATATCTACACCGCCATCTCCATAAACATGGAAATACCTACAATGCCATGTGCAAAAACATGGAAATATCTACACCGTCATCTGTATAAACATGGAAATATCTACCCCGCCATCTGTATAAACATGGAAACATCTTCCCTGCCATCTTTAGAAAGATGGAAATGTCTACACCGCGATCTTTATAAACATTCAAATTTCTACACCGCTACCTTTGTAAACATGGAAATATCTACTCCGCTATCTGTATAAACATGGAAATATCTATACCACGATCTGTATAAACGGGGAAATATCTACACCACTATCTGTATAAACAAGGAAATATCTTCACCGCTATCTGTATAAACCTGGAAATATCTACACCGCTATCTGTATAAACATGGAAATATGTACACCACTATCCCTGTAAACATGGAAATGTCTACACCGCTATCTGTAGACAAATGGAAATATCTGAACCGCTATCTCTATAAACATGGAAATATCTACAAGGCTATCTGTGTCAACATGGAAATATCTACAGAGTTATCTGTGTAAACATGGAAATATCTACACCGATATTTGTGTAAAGATGGAAATATCCACACCGCAATCTGTGCAAAGATGGAAATATCAACACCGCTATCTGTGTAAACATGGAAATATCTACACCGCTATCGGTATATACATGGAAATATCAACACCGCTGTCTGTATAAACATGGAAATATCTACACCACGATCTGTATAAACGGGGAAATATCTACACCACTATCTGTATAAACAAGGAAATATCTTCACCGCTATCTGTATAAACCTGGAAATATCTACACCGCTATCTGTATAAACATGGAAATATGTACACCACTATCCCTGTAAACATGGAAATGTCTACACCGCTATCTGTAGATAAATGGAAATATCTAAACCGCTATCTCTATAAACATGGAAATATCTACAAGGCTATCGGTGTAAACATGGAAATATCTACAGAGTTATCTGTGTAAACCTGGAAATATCTACACCGATGTTTGTGTAAGGATGGAAATATCTACACCGCAATCTGTGCAAAGATGGAAATGTCTACACCGCTCTCTGTGTAAACATGGAAATATCTACACCGCTATCAGTATATACATGGAAATATCAACACCGCTATCTGTATAAACAATGAAATATCTACACCACCATATCTATAAACACGGAAATATCTACACCGCCTTCTGTATAAACATGGAAATATATACACCGCTATCTGTATAAATATGGATATATCTACACTGCTACCTCTATAAACATGGAAATAGCTACACCGCTATCTGTATAAACATCGAAATATCTACACTGCATCTTTATAAACATGGAAATATCTACACAGCCATCTCCATAAACATGGAAATATTTACACCGCTATCTGTATAAACATGGCAATAGCCACACCGCTATCTGAATAAACATGGAAATATCTTCACCGCCATCTGAATAAACATGGAAATACCTTCACCGCTATCTGTATAAATATGGAAATAGCTACACCGCTATCTCTATATACATGGAAATATCTACACCACTATCTGTATAAACATGGAAATCTCTACACCGCTATCTGTATAAACATGGAAATCTCTACACCGCTATCTGTATAAACATGGAAATATCTACTCCACCATCTTCATAAACATGGAAATATCGAAACCGCCATCTGTATAAACATGGAAATATCTACACCGCTATCTGTATAAACATAGAAATATCTACACCGCCATCTCTATAAACAGGGGAATATCTACACCGCCATCTGTATAAACATAGAAATAACTACACTACCATCTGTAGAAGGATGGAAATGTCTACACCGCGATCTGTATAAACATGGAAAAATCTACAGCGCTACCAGTATAAATAGGGAAATATCTACACCACTATCTGTATAAACATGAAAATATCTACACCAAGATCTCTCTAAACATGGAAATATCTACAACTCTATATGCATAAACATGGAAATATCTAAACCGCTATCTGTATAAACATTGAAATAACTACACCGCGATCTGTATAAACATGGAAATATCTAAACTGCCATCTGTATACACATGGAAATATCTACACCGCTATCTGTATAAACATGGAAATGTCTTCACCGCTATCTGTATAAACATGGAAATATCTAAACCCCTATCTCTATAAACATGAAAATATCTACACCGACATCTGTATAAACGTAGAAATACCGACACAGTCTTCTGTATAAACATGGAAATATCTACACCACCATCTGTATAAACATGGAAATAACTATACTGCCATCTGTATAAACATGGAAATACCTAAACCACTATCTGTATAAATATGGAAACATCTACACCACTATCCCTATAAACATGGAAATATCAACAACGCTATCCACATAAACATGGAAATATCTACACCGCTATCTGTTTCAACATGGAAATATCTACACCACTATCACTATAAACATGGAAATACCTACACCACGATCTCTATAAACATGGAAATATCTACACCGCCATCTCTATAAACATGGAAACATCTATACCATCATGTCTATAAACTTCGCAATATCTACAACGCCATCTGCATAACCATGGAAATATCTACTCCACCGTCTGCATAAAGATGGAAAAATCTACACTGCTATCTGTGTATACATGGAAATATCTGCAACGCTATCTGTGTAAACATGGAAATATCTGCACAGCTATATGTGTAAACATGGAAATATCTACATCGCTATCTGTATAAACATGGAAATATCTACACCGTTATCTCTATAAACATGGAAATATCTACAACGCTATCTCTATAAACATGGAAATATCTACACCGCTATCTGTATAAACATGGAAATATCTACACCGCTATCTCTATAAAGATGGAAATATCTACACGGCCATCTGTATAAACATGCAAATATCTACACAGTCATCTGTATAAACATGGAAATATCTACACCACCATGTCTATAAACATGGAAATTTCAAGACTGCCATCTCTGTGCACATGGAAATATCTACAGAGCCATCTGTATAAACATGGAAATAACTACACCGCTATCTCCATAAACATGGAAATATCTACACCGCTATCTGTATAAACATGGAAATATCTACATCGCTAACTGTAAAAACATGGAAATATCTCCACTGCTATCTCTATAAATATGGAAATATCTACACCGCTATCTGTATAAACATGGAAATATCTACACCGCTATCTGTATAAACATGGAAATATCTACATCGCTATCTGTATAAACATGGAAATAGCTCCACCGGTATCTCTATAAATATGGAAATATCTACACCGCTCTCTCTATAAACATGGAAATATCTACACCGCTATCTGTATAAACATGGAAATACCTGCACAGCTATCTGTATAAACATGGAAATATCTACAATGCTATCTGTGTAAACATGGAAATATCTACAATGCTATCTGTGTAAACATGTAAATATCTACACAGCTATCTGTGTAAACTGGGAAATAGCTACACCACTATCTGTGTAAAGATGGAAATACCTACACCGCAATCGGTGAAAGATGGAAATATCTACACCGCTATCTCTGTAAACACGGAAATATCAACACCACCATCTACATAAACATGGAAATATATACACTGCCATCTGTATAAATATGGAAATATCTACAAAGCCATCTGTATAAACACGGAAATATCTACACAGCCATCTGTATAAACCTGGAAATATCTACACCGCTATCTGTATAAACATGGAAATACCTACACCGCTATCTGTATAAACATGAGAATATCAACAGCGCTATCTGCATAAACATGGAAATATCTACACCGCTATCCGTATAAACATGGAAATATCTACACCGCTATCACTATAAACATGGAAATACCTACACCGCTATCACTATAAACATGGAAATATCTACACCGCTATATGTATAAATATGGAAATAACTACACGGCTATCTGTATAAACATGGAAATATCTGCAACCCTATCTGTATAAACGTGGAAATATCTACACCGCTATCTGTATAAACCTGGAAATATCTACACCGCTATCTGTATAAACGTGGAAATATCTACGCTATCTGTATAAATGTGGAAATATCTACATCGATATCTGTATAACCGTGGAAATATCTCCACCGCTGTCTGTATAAACGTGGAAATACCTACACCGCTATCTTTATAAACCTGGGAATATCTACACTGCTATCTGTGTAAACAGGGAAATATCTACACCGCTACCTGTATAAACATGGAAATATCTACACCGCCATCTGTATAAACATGGAAATGTCTACACCGCTATCTGTATGAATATGGAAATATCTTCACCGTTATCTCTATAAACATGGAAATATCTACTCCGCTAACTTTATAAACATGGAAATACCTACACCGTTATCTCTATAAACATGGAAATATCAACACCGCAATCTCTATAAACATGGAAATATCTACACTACCATCTCTATAAACATGAAAATATCTACACCGCCGTCTCCAGAAACATGGAACTATCTACACCGCCATCTGTATAAACATGGAAATATCTACACCACTATCTGTATAAACATGGAAATATCTGCAATGCCATCTGTATAAAGATGGAAATATCTACACTGCGAGCTGTATAAACACGGAAATATCTATACCGCTATCTGTATAAACATGGAAATACCAACACCTCTATCTGTATAAACATGGAAAAATCTACACCGCTATCTGTATAAACATGGAAATATCTAAACCGCTATCTGTATAAACATGGAAATATTTGCAATGCTATCTGTGTAAACATGGAAATATCTACACAGCTATCTGTGTAAACTTGGAAATATCTACACTGCTATCAGTGTAAAGATGGAAATAACCACAGTACAATCTGTACAAAGATGTAAATATCTACACCGCTATCTCTGTAAACATGGAAATAACTATATCGCTATCTGTATAAACAAGTAAATATCTACATCGCTATCTGTAAAACGTGGAAATATCTACACCGCTATCTGTATAAACGTGGAAATGTCTACACCGCTATCTGTATAAACATGGAAATATATACAATGCTATCTGTATAATCATGGAAATATCTACAATGGTATCTGTGTAAACATGGAAATATCTACACAGCTATCTGTGTAAACTTGGAAATATCTACACAACTATCTTTGTAAAGAAGGAAATATCAACACCGCAATCGGTGCAAAGATGGAAATATCTGCACCGCTATCTCTGCAAACATGGAAATATCTACATCGCTATCTGCATAAACATAGAAATATATACACCGCTATCTGCATAAACAAGGAAATATATAAAACACCATCTGTATTAACATGGAAATATCTACACCGCTATCTGTATAAACATGTAAATGCGAACACTGCTATATGTATATACATGGAAAGATTTACACCGCTATCTGTATAAACATGGAAATATCTACAACGCTATCTGTGTAAACTTGGAAACAACTACACAGCTATCTCTGTAAACATGGAAATATCTACACCGCTATCTGTATAAACATGGAAATATCTACACCGACATCTGTATAAACATACAAATACCGACACAGTCTTCTGTATAAACATGGAATTATCTACACCACAATCTGTATAAACATGGAAATATCTATACTGCCATCTGTATAAACATGGAAATATCTACACTGCAATCTATATAAACATAGAAATATCTACACAGCCCTCTGTATAAATATGGAAATGTCTGCATAGGCATCTGTGTAAAGATGGAAATATCTGCACCGCTATCTGTATAAACATGGAAATACCTACACCACTGTCTGTATAAACATGGAAATATGTACACCACTATGTGTATAAACATGGAAATATCTCCACAGTTATCTGTTTAAACATGGAAATATCTACAGCGCCATCTCTATAAACATTGAAATATCTAAATTGCCATCTGTAAAAACATGGAAATATCTACACAGTCATCTGAATAAACATGGAAATATCTACACCACCATCTGTATAAACATGGAAATACCTACAATACCATCTGTATACACATGGAAATATCTACACAGACATCTGTATAAATATGGAAATATCTACACGGCCATCTGTATAAACATGGAAATATCTACACTGCCATCTGCAGAAAGATGGATATATGTACACTGCTATCTCTATAAATATGGAAATATCTCCACCGCCATCTCTATAAACATGAAAATATCTACACTGCTATCTCCATAAAGATGGAAGTGTCTACTCCGCCATGTGTATAAACACGGAAATATCTACACCACCATCTGTGTAAACATGGAAATATCTACACCGCTCTCTGTATAAACATGGAAATATCTACACCGCCATCTGCATGTCATGGAAATATCTACACCGCCATCTATATAAACATTGAAATATCTACACGGCCATCTGTGTATAGATGGAAATATCTACACCACCATCTGTACAAACATGGAAATATCTACATCGCTATCTCTATAAACACGGAAATATCTGCACTGCCATCTGTAAAAACATGGAAATACCTATACAGTCATCTGTATAAACATGGAAATATCTACAATGCCATCTGTATAAACATGGAAATATCTACACAGCTATCTGTATAAACATGTAAATATCTACAATGCTATCTCTATAAACATGGAAATATCTACACCGCCATCTCAATAAACATGAAAATATCTACACTGCCATCTCCATGAACATGGAAATAACTACTCCGCCATCTGTATAAACATGGAAACATCAACACCGCCATCTGTGTGAATAAGGAAATATCTACAATGCCATCAGTATAAAGATATAAATATATGCACCGAGAGCTGTATAAACATGGAAATATCTACATCGCTATCTGTATAAACATGGAAATACCAACACCGCTATCGGTATAAACATGGAAATATCTACAACCCCATCTATATAAGCATGGAAATATCTACAACGCTATGTCTATAAACATGGAAATACCTCCACCGCTATCTCTATAAACATGGAAATATCTACACCGCTATCTGTATAAACATGGAAATAACTACACCGCTATCTGTATAAACATGGAAATATCTACACCGATATCTTTATAAACATAGTAATATCTACACTACCATCTATATAAACATGGAAATATCTACACCGCCATCTGTATAAACATGGAAATATCTACAATGCCATCTGTAGAAAGATGGAAATATCTCCACCGCAATCTGAGTAAACATGGAAATATCTACACAGCCATGTGTATATACATGGAAATATCTCCACCGCTATCTATATAAACATGGAAATAACTACACCGCTATTTGTATAAACATGGAAATATCTCCACTGCTATCTCTATAAACATCGAAATATCTACACCGCCATCTGAATAAACATGGAAATACTTACAAAGATATCGGTATAAACATGGAAATATCTACACCGCCATCTGTATAAACATGGAAATAGTTACACAGCCATGTGTATATACATGGAAATATCTACACCGCTATCTATATAAACATGGAAATAACTACACCGCTATCTGTATAAACATGGAAATATCTACACCGCCATCTGCATATCAATGGAAATATCTGCGCCGCCATCTGTATAAACATGGAAATATCTACACGGTCATCTGTGTATAGATGGAAATATCAACACCGCCATCTGCATAAACATGGAAGTATCTACACCGCGGTCTGTATAAACATGGAAATATCTAAACCGCTATCTGTATTAACATGGAAATAACTACACCGTGATCTGTATAAACATGGAAATATTTACACTGCTATCTGTATAAACATGGAATTATCTACACCGTTATCTGTATAAATATGGAAATATCTACACCGCTATCTCTATAAACATGGAAATATCTACACCGCCATCTGTATAAACATGGAAATATCTACACCGCTATCTCTATAAACAAGGAAATATCTACACCGTAATCTGTATAAACATGGAAATAACTACACCGCTATCTGTATAAACTTGGATATATCTACACCGCCTTCTGTATAAACATGGAAATATCTACACCGCTATCTCCATAAACATGAAAATATCTACACCGCTATCGGTATAAACATTGAAATATCTACATCACTAACTGTATAAAGATGGAAATATCTCCATCGCAATCTCTATCAACATGGAAATATCTACACCGCTATCATTGTAAACAAGGAAATATCTACACCACTATCTGTATAATGATGGAAATATCTACAACACTATCTTTGTAAACATGGAAATATCTACACAGCTAGCTGTGTAAACTTGGAAATATGTAAACCGCTATCTGGGTAAAGATGGAAATATCTACAGAGCAATCTGTGCAAATATGGGAATATCTACACCGTTATCTCTGTAAACATGGAATTATCTACACCGCTAACTGTATAAATATGGAAATATCTACACCACTATCTCCATAAACATGGTAATATCTACACCGCTATCTGTATAGACATGGAAACATCTACACCGCTATCTGTATAAACATGGAAATAACTACACCGCTGTCTGTATAAACATGGAAATACTTACACTGCCATCTGTAGAAAGATGGAAATATTTACACCACTATCTCTATAAAAGTGTAAATATGTACACCGCTATTTGTATAAATATGGAAATATCTACACCCCTATTTCTATTAGCATGGAAATATCTACACCGCCTTCTGTATCAACGTGGAAATATCTACACTGCCATCTGTATAAACATGGAAATAACTACACCCGTATCTCTATAAACATGGAAATACATACACCGCTATCTGTATAAACATGGAAATACCTACACCGCCCTCTGTAAAAACATGGAAATATCTAAACTGTCATCTGTATAAACATGGAAATATATACACCTCCATCTGTAAGAACATGGAAATATCTAAACTGCCATTTGTATACACATGGAAATATGTACACTGCCATCAGCATAAACATGGAAATATCTACACCGCTATCTCTATAAACATGGAAATACCTACACTGCTATCAGTATAAACATGGAAATATCTACACCGCTATCTGTATAAACATGGAAATATCTAAACTGCCATCTCTATGAACTTGGAAATATCTACACTGCTGTCTAAACATGGAAATATCTGCAACAATATCTGTGTAAACATGGAAATATCAACACAGATATCTGAGTAAACATGAAAATATGTACATCGCTATCTGTGTAAAGATGGAAATATCTAGATTGCAATCTGTGCAAATATGAAGACATCTACACTGCTATCTCAGTAAACATGGAAATATCTACACCACTATCTGCATTAACATGGAAATATCTACACCGCTATCTGTATAAACATGGAAATATCTGCACCGCCATCTCTATAAACATGGAAATATCTACACCCCCGTCAACATAAACATGGAAATAACAACCCCGCCATCTGTATGAACATGGAATTACCTACACCGCCATCTCTATAAACATAGAAATATATACACTGCCATCTGCAGAAAGATGGAATTATCTACATCGAGAACTGCATAAATATGGAAATATCTACACCACTATCTCTATAAATATGGAAATACCTACACCGTAATCTGTATAAACATGGAAATATCTACACCGCTATCTGTATAAATTTGTACATATCTACACCACCATCTGTATACACATGGAAATACCTCCACCACTATCTGCATAAACACGAAAATATCTACACCGCTGTCTGTATAAACATTGAAATATCTACAAGGCTATCTGTATAAACATGGAAATATCTCTACCGCAATCTCTATCAACATGGAAATATCTACACCGCTATCATAATAAACATGGAAATATCTACACCACTATCTGTATAAACATGGAAATATCTACAACACTATCTTTGTAAGCTTGGAAATATCTACACAGCTATCTGTGTCAACATGGAAATATGTAAGCCGCTATCTGGTTAAAGATGGAAATATCTACACAGCAATCTGTGCAAATATGGGAATATCTACACCGTTATCTCTGTAAAGATGGAAATATCTACACCGCTGTCTATATAAACATGGAAATATCTACACCGCTATCTGTATAAACATGGAAATATCTACACCGCTCTCAGTATAAACCTGGAAATATCTACATGGCCTTCTCTATAAACACGGAAATATCTAAACTGCCATCTGTGTAAACATAGAAATACGTACAAAGTCATTTGCACAAACATGGAAATATCTACACCACTATCTGTATAAACATGGAAATATCTACACTGCCATCTGTATAAACATGGAAATATCTACACAGCCATCTGTATACAGATGGAAGTATCTAAACTGCCATCTGTATAAACATGGAAATATATACACAGTTATCTGCATATACATGGAAATATCTACACCACTATCTGTATAAACATGGAAATATGTACACTGCCATCTGTATAAACATGGAAATATATACACTGCCATCTGTATAAACATGGAAATATCTGCACCGCTATCTGTATAAACATGGAAATATCTACAACACTATCTGTGTTAACATGGAAATATCTACACCGCTATCTCTCTAAACATGGAAATATGTACACCGCCATCTGTGTAAAGATGGAAGTACCTATACCGCAATCTGTGCTAATATGGAAATATCTACACCTCTATCTCTGTAAACATGGAAATATCTACACCGCTGTCCGTATAAACATGGAACTATCTACAACGCAATCTGCATAAACATGGAAATATCTACAACACTATCTGTGTTAATATGGAAATATCCACAATTCTATATGTCTAAACATGGAAATATGTATTCCGCCATCTGTATAAACATGGAAATATGTACACCGCTATCTGTGTAAAGATGGAAATATCTGCACCGCAATCTGTGCAAATATGGAAATATCTACACTGCTATCTCTGTAAACATGGAAATACCTACATCGCTATCTGTATAAACATGGAAGTATCTACACCGCTATCGGTATAAATTTGGAAATATCTACGAAACAATCTCTATAAACATGGAAATATCTACACCGCTATCTGTATAAACATGGAAATATCTACATCTCCATCTGTATGAACATGGAAATATATAAACTGCCATCTGTATACACATGGAAATGTGTACACTGTCATCTGTATAAACATGGAAATATGTACACCGCTATCTCTATAAACATGGAAATATCTACACCGCTATCTCTATAAACATGGAAATACCTACACCGCTATCAGTATAAACTTGGAAATATCTACACCGCTATCTGTATAAACATGGAAATACCTACACCGCTATCTGTATAAATATGGAAATATCTACACTGCTATCTCTATAAACATGGAAATGTGTACACAGCTATCTGTATAAACATGGAAATATCTACATGGCTATCTCTATAAACATGGAAATATCTACACCGCCAACTGAATAAACATGGAAATACCTACAGAGTCATCTGTATAAACATGGAAATAACTACACACCTATCTGTATAAAGATGAAAATATCTACACAGCCATCCGTATAAACACGTAAATATCTACACAGCCATCTCTATAAACATGGAAATCTCTACAACGCTATCTGTATAAACATGGAAATATCCACACCGCTATCTGTAAAAACATGGAATTATCTACATATTCATCAGTACAAACATGGAAATATGTACACCTCCATCTGTATACACATGGCAATATCTACACTGCCATCTTTACACACATGGAAATATCTACACAGCCATCTGTATAAACATGGAATTATCTACACCGCTATCTCTATAAACATGGAAATACCTTCACCGCTATCTCTATAAACATGGAAATAACTTCACCGCTATCTGTATAAACATGGAAATATCTACTCTGCGATCTCTGCGAATATGGAAATATCTACACCGCTATCTCTATAAATATGGAAATATCTACACCGCAATCTGTACAAACATGGAAATATCTACACTGCTATCTGTATAAACATGGAAATATCTACACTGCTATCTGTATAAACATGGAAATATCTACACCGCTATCTCTGTAAACATCGTAATATCTACACGGCTATCGTTATAAACATGGAAATATCTACACCGCTATCTGTATAAACATATAAATATCTATAACACTCTCTGTGTAAACATGGAAATATCTACACAGCTATCCGTGTAAACATGGAAATATGTACACCGCAATCTGTGTAAAGATGGAAATATCTACACCGCAATATGTGTAAATATGGAACTATATACACCGCTATCTCAGTAAAGATGGAAATATCTACACCGCTATCTGTATAAACATGGAAATATCTACACCACTATCTGTATAAACATGGAAATATCTACATCATGATCTGTATAAACATGGAAATATCTACACTGCTATCGGTACAAACATGGAAACATCTACACCGCTATCTTTATAAACATGGAAATATCTACACCGCTATCTGTATAAATATGGAAATAACTACACTGCTATCTCTATAAACATGGAAATGTGTACACCGCTATCTGTACAAACATGGAAATATCTACATGGCTATCTCTATAAACATGGAAATATCTAGACCGCCAACTGTATAAACATGGAAATACCTACACTGTCACCTGTATAAACATGGAAATATCTACACCACTATCTGTATAAACATGGAAATATCTACACTATCATCTGAATAAACATGGAAATATATACACAGCCA
This sequence comes from Pan paniscus, assembly GCF_029289425.2. NCBI lineage: Eukaryota > Metazoa > Chordata > Mammalia > Primates > Hominidae > Pan > Pan paniscus. Next base: position 127,725,431 of record NC_073255.2, read on the forward strand.
TCTGTATAAACATGGAAATATCTACACCACTATCTGTATAAACATGGAAATATCTACACTACCATCTGTATAAGCATGGAAATATCTACACAGCCATCTTTATACACATGAAATTATCTACACAGCCATCTGTATCAACATGGAAATATCTCCACCGCTATATCTATAAACATGGAAATACCTACACCGCTATCTATATAAACACGGAAATAGCCACACCGCTACCTGTATAATCTTGGAAATATCTACACCGCCATCTGTAAACACATGGAAATATCTACAACGCTATCTGAGTAAACACGGAAATATCTACACAGCAATCTGTGTAAACCTGGAAATATCTACACCGCTATCTCTGTAAACATGGAAATATCTACAATGCTGTCTGTTTCAACATGGAAATATCTACAATGCTATCTGTATAAATATGGAAATATCTACAAAACCATCGCTATAAACATGTAAATATCTACACTGCTATCTGTATAAACATGGAAATAACTACACAGCTATCTGTATAAACTTGGAAATATCTACACCGCTATCCCTATAAACATGGAAATAAAAACACCGCGATCCGTATAAAAATTGAAATATCTACACCGCTATCTGCATAAACACGGAAATATCTACACCGCCATTTCTATAAACTTGTAAATATCTACACCGCCATCTGCATAAACATGGAAATATCTACACCGCCATCTGCATAAACATGGAAATATCTACACCAATATCTGAATAAACATCTAAATATCTACACCGCTATCTGTATGAACATGGAAATATCTCCAACGCTATCAATGTAAACATGGAAATATCTACACAGCTATCTGTATAAAGAAGGAAATATCTACACCGTTATCTGTATAAACGTGCAAATATCTACACCGATATGTGTATGTACGTGGAAATATCTTCAACGTTATCTGTATAAACGTGGAAATATCTACACTGGCATCTGTATAAACATGGAAATATCTCCAATACCATCTGTATAAACATGGCAATTTCAACACTGCTTATGTGAAAACCTGGAAATATCTACACCGCTATCTGTATAAACATGGAAATATCTACACTGCGATCTGTATAACATGGAAATATCTACACTGCCATCTGTATAAACATGTAAATATATACACGGCTATCTGTATAAACATAAAAATATCTACACCGCTATCTGTATAAATTTGGAAATATCTACACCGCTATCTCTGTAAACATGGAAATACCTACACCACCATCTCTATAAACAAGAAAAATATCTGCACCGCCATCTCTATAAACATGAAAATATCCACACTGCCATCTCTATAAACATGGAAAAAACTACACCGCCTTCTTTATAAACATCGAAATATGTACACTGCCATCTGAATAAACATGGAAATACCTACACTGCCATCAGTATACACATGGAAATATCTACAAAGATATCTCTATAAACATGGAAATATCTACACCGTTATCTGTGTAAACATGGAAATATCCACACCACCATCTGTATAAACATGGAAATACCTACACAGTCATGTGTAGGAACATTCAAATATCTACACTGCCATCTTTATAAACACAGAAATATCTACACAGCCCTCTGTATCAATATGTAAATATCTGCATATTCATCTGTATAAACATGGAAATATCAGCACCGCTATCTGTATAAACATGGAAATAGCTACACCGCTGTCTCTATAAACATGGAAATATGTACACCGCTATGTGTATAAACATGGAAATATCTCCACTGCTGTTTGTATAAACATGGACAAATCTCCACCGTTATCTGTATAAACATGGAAATATCTACAGCGCCATCTCTATAAACATTGAAATATCTACACTGCCGTCTGTAAAAACATGGAAATATCTAGGCAGTCATCTGAATAAGCATGGAAATATCTGAACCACCATCTGTATAAACATGGAAATACCTACAATACCATCTGTATACACATGGAAATATCTACACCGACATCTGTATAAATATGGAAATATCTACACCGTATCTGTGCAAAAATGGAAATATCTACACCGGTATCTATGTAAACATGGAAATATCTACACCGCTATCTTTATTAATATGAAAATATCTTCATCGCTATCTGTATAAACGTTGAAATTTCTACACCGCTACCTCTATAAAAATGGAAATAACTAGAAAGCCATCTGTATAAACATGGAAATACCTACACAGTCATGTGTAGGAACATTTAAATATCTACACTGCCATCTGTATAAACACAGAAATATCTACACAGCCCTCTGTATAAATATGGAAATATCTGCATAGTCATCTGTATAAACATGGAAATATCTGCACCGCTATCTTTATAAACATGGAAATACCTACACCGCTGTCTCTATAAACATGGAAATATGTACACCGCTATGTGTATAAACATGGAAATATCTCCACTGCTGTCTGTATAAACATGGACATATCTCCACCGTTATCTGTATAAACATGGAAATATCTACAGCGCCATCTCTATAAACATTGAAATATCTACACTGCCGTCTGTAAAAACATGGAAATATCTAGGCAGTCATCTGAATAAACATGGAAATATCTGCACCACCATCTGTATAAACGTGGAGATACCTACAATACCATCTGTATACACATGGAAATATCTACACAGACATCTGTATAAATATGGAAATATCTACACCGCCATCTGTATAAACATGGAAATAACCACACTGCCATCTGTGGAAAGATGGAAATATCTTCACGGCTATCTCTATAAATATGGAAATATCTACACCTCCATCTCTATAAACATGAAAATATCTACACTGCCATCTCCGTAAAGATGGAAGTATCTACTCCGCCATGTGTATGAACACGGAAATATCTACACCACCCTCTGTGTAAACATGGAAATATCTACACCGCTATCTGCATAAACATGGTAATATCTACACAGCCATCAGCATGTCCATGGAAATATCTATGCCGCCATCTGTATAAACATGGAAATATCTACACGGCCATCTGTGTATAGATGGAAATATCAGCACCGCCATCTGAACAAACATGGAAATATCTACACCGCTATCTCTATAAACATGGAAATATCTGCACTGCCATCTGAAAAAACATGGAAATACGTATAGAGTCATCTGTATAAACATGGAAATATCTACAATGCCTTCTGTATACACATGGAAATATCAACACAGCCATCTGTATAAACATGTAAATATCTACACTGCTATCTCTATAAACATGGAAATATCTACACCGCCATCTCTATAAACATGAAAATATCTACACTGCCATCTCCATAAATATGGAACTAACTACTCCGCCATCTGTATAAACTTGGAAACATCTACACCGCCATCTGTGTGAATAAGGAAATGAATACAATGCCTTCTCTATAAAGATATAAATATCTGCACCGTGAGCTGTATAAACATGGAAATATCTACATCGCTATCTGTATAATCGTGGAAATACCAACACCGCTATCGGTATAAACATAGAAATATCTTCAACGCCATCTATATAAACATGGAAATACCTACACCGCAATGTCTATAAACATGGAAATACCTATACCGCTATCTCTATAAACATGGAAATACCTACACCGCTATCTCTATAAACATGGAAATATGTAAATCGCTAACTATATTAACATGGAAATATCTACACCGCTATCTGTATAAACATGGAAATATCTACACCGCGATCTGTATAAACATGGAAATATCTACACCGCGATCTGTATAAACATGGAAATATCTTCACCACGATCTGTATAAACATGGAAATATCTACACCACCATCTATATAAACATGGAAATATCTACACCGCCATTTGTATAAACATGGAAATATATACAATGCCATCTGTAGAAAGATGAAAATATCTACACCGCAATCTGTGTACACATGGATATATCTACACCGATATCTGTAAAAACATGTAAATATCTACACCGCTATCTGTATAAACATGGAAATATCTACACCGCGATCTGTATAAACATGGAAATATCTACAACACGATCTGTATGAACATGGAAATATCTACACCGCTATCTGTATAAAAATGGAAATATGTACACAGCTATCTCTATAAACATGGAAATATCTACACTGCCATCTGTATAAACATGGAAATAACTACAAAGTCATCTGAATAAACATGGAAATACCTACACAGCCATCTGTATAAACATGTAAATATCTACACAGCCATCTGTATATACATGGAAATATCTACACAGCTATCTGTATAAACATGGAAATAACCACACCGCTATCTCTCTAAACATGGAAAAATCAACACCGCTATCTCTATGAACATTGAAATATCTACACCGCCATCTCTACAAAGATGGAAATATCTACACCACGATCTGTATAAACATGGAAATATCTACACCGCTATCTGTATAAACATTGAAATATCTCCACTGCTATCTCTATAAACATCGAAATATCTACACCGCCATCTGTATAAACATGGAAATACTTACAAAGTTATCTGTTTAAACATGGAAATATCTACACCGTCGTCTGTATAAACATGGAAATATCTACACAGCCATGTGTACATACATGGAAATATCTACACTGCTATCTATATAAACATGGAAATAACTACACCGCTATCTGTATAAACATGGAAATATATACACAGCTATCTGAATAAACATGGAAGTATCTGCACCGCTATCTCTATAGACATGGAAATATCTACAAAGCCATCTGTATAAACATGGAAATACCTACACAGTCATGTGTAGGAACATGGAAATATCTACACTGCCGCCTGTATAAACATAGAAATATCTACACAGCACCCTGTATGAATATGGAATTATCTGTATAGGCATCTGTATAAACATGGAAATATCTGCACTGCTATCTGTATAAGCATGGAAATACCTACACTGCTGTCTCTATAAACATGGAAATATGTACACCGCTATGTGTATAAACATGGAAATATCTCCACTGCTGTATCTATAAACATGGAAATATCTCCACCGTTATCTGTATAAACATGGAAATATCTACAGCACCATCTCTACAAACATTGTAATATGTACACTGCCATCTGTAAAAACATGGAAATATCTACACAGTCATCTGAATAAACATGGAAATATCTACACCACCATCTGTATAAACATGGAAATACCTACAATACCATCTGTATACACATGGAAATATCTACACACTCATCTGTAAATATGGAAATGTCTACACCGCCATGTGTATAAACATGGAAATATCTACACTGCCATCTGTAGAAAGATGGAAATATCTACACCGCTATCTCTATAAATATGGAAATATCTACACCGCCACCTCTATAAACATGAAAATATCTACACTACCATCTCCATAAAGATGGAAGTATCTACACCGCCATGTGTATAAACACGGAAATATCTACAATACCATCTGTGTAAACGTGGAAATATCTACACCGCTATCTGTATAAACATGGAAATATCTACTCCGCCATCTGCATGTCCATGGAAGTATATACGCCGCCATCTGTATAAACATGGAAATATCTACACGGCCCTCTGTGTATAGATGGAAATATCAACACTGCCATCTGTACAAACATGGAAATATCTACATCGCTATCTCTATAAACATGGAAATATCTGCACTGCCATCTGTAAAAACATGGAAATACCTATACAGTCATCTGTATAAACATGGAAATATCTACAATGCCATCTGAATACACATGGAAATATCCACACAGCCATCTGTATAAACATGTAAATACCTACACTGCTATCTCTATAAGCATGGAAATATCTACACCGCCATCTGTGTGAATAAGGAAATATCTACAATGCCATCTGTATAAAGATATAAATATCTGCACCGCGAGCTGTATAAACAAGGAAATATCTTCATCGCTATCTGTATAAACGTGGAAATACCAACACCGCTATCGGTATAAACATGGAAATATTTACACCGCCATCTACATATCCAAAGAAATATCTGCGCCGCCATCTCTGTAACCATCTCTGTAAACATGAAAATATCTATACCGCCATCTCCATACACATGTAACTATTTACAAGGACATCTGTGTAAACATGGAAATATCTAGACCTCTATCTGTAGAAACGTGGAAATATCTACACTGCCATCTGTATAAAGATGGAAATATCTACACTGCGATCTGTATATACATGGAGATATCGCCACGGCTATCTGTATAAACATGGAAATAGCAACAACGCTATCTGTATAAACATGGAAATATCTACACCGCTATCTGTATAAACATGGAAATACCTACAGCACTATCTGTATAAACATGGAAATATCAACACTGCCATCTGTATAAACATAGAAATATCTACACTGCCATCTCTATAACCCTGGAAATATTTACACAGCCATCTCTATAAACATGGAAATATCTACACCGCTATCTGTATAAACATGGATATATCTACACTGCCATCTGTAAAAACTAGGAAATATCTAAACAGTCATCTGTATAAACATGGAAATACCTACAGGTCCATATGTATAAACATGGAAATATCTACACTGCCATCTGTATACCCATGGAAATATCTACACAACCATCTGTATAAACTTGGACATATCTACATGGCTATGTCTGTAAACATGCAATATTTACACCGCTATCTCTATAAACATGGAAATATCTACACCACGATCTGTATAAACATGGAAATATCTACACAGCTATATGTATAAACATGGAAATATCTACACCGCTATCTGTATAAATATGGAAATATCTACACCGCTATCTCTATAAACATGGAAATGTCTAAACAGCTATCTGGATAAACATGGAAATATCTACACTGCCGTCTATATAAGCATGGAAATACCTACAAAGTCATCTGTATAAACATGGAAATATCTACACCACTATCTGTATAAACTTGGAAATATCTACACTGCCATCTGCATAAACATAGAAATACCTACACAGACATTTCTATAAAGATATAACTATCTACACTGCTATCTGTTTAAGCATAGAAATGGCCACACAGCTATCGGTGTAAACATGGAAATATCTACACCGCCATCTTTAAAAACATGAAAATATCTACAGTGTCATCTGTATAAACATGGAAATATCTACACCTCCATCTGTATAAACATGGAAATATCTACACTGCCATCAGTATACATATGGAAATATCTACACAGCTATCTGTATAAACATGGAAATATCTACACCTCTATCTCTATAATCATGGAAACACCAACACCGCCATATCTATAAACATGGAATTATCTACACGGCTATCTCCATAAACATAGAAATATCTGCACCGCCATTTTTATAAACATGGAAATACCTAAACCGCAATCTGTATAAACATGGAAATATCTACACCGCTATCTGTATAAACTTGAATATAGCTACACCGCTATCAGTATAAACTTGGAAATATCTAAACCCCTATTAGTATAAACATGGAAAAATCTCCACTGCCATCTGTATAAAGATGGAAATATCTACACCGTGAGCTGTATAAACATGGAAATATATACACCGCTATCTGTATAAACATGGAAATAACAACACCACTATCTGTATAAACATGGAAATATCTACAACGCAATCTGTATAAACATGAAAATATCTACACCGCTATCTCTATAAACATGGAAATATCTTCACTGCCATCTGTACAAACATGGAAATATCTACACAGTCATCTGTAGAAACATGGAAATATCTACACCTCCGTCTCTATAAACATGGAAATAACTTCACCGCTATCTCTATAAACATGGAAATATCTACACCGCTATCTCCATGAACTTGGAAATATATACACTGCCATCCCTTTAAACATGGAGATATCTACACCACCATCTACATAAACAAGAAAATATCTACACTGCCATCTATATAAACATGGAAATATCTACACCGCCATCTCTATAAACATGGAAATATCTACACTGACATTTGTAGAAACATGGAAATATCTACACCACCATCTGTATAAACGTGGAAATATCTACACCGCTATCTATATAAACATGAAAATATCTACACCGCAATCTGTATAAACATGGAAATATCTACACCGCTATCTGTATAAACTTGGAAAAATCTAAACTGCTATCTCTATAAATATGGAAATATCTACACAGCCATCTGTATAAACATGGAAATAACTACACAGTCATTTGTAGGAACATGGAAATATCTACACCACTGTTTGTATAAAGATGGAAATAACTACAACGTTATCTGTATAAACATGGAAATATATACACAGTGATCTGTATAAACATGGAAATATGTACAGCACTCTCTGAATAAAGATGGAAATATCTACAAGGCTATCTGTATAAACATGGAAATATCTACACGACTATCTGTATAAATATGGATATATTTACACCGCTATCTCTATAAACATGGAAATATCTACACCGGTATCTCTATAAACATGGAAATATCTACACCGCCATCTGTATTAACATGGAAACATCTAAACAGTCATCTGTATAAACCTGGAAATATCTACACTGTCATCTATATAAACATGGAAATATCTACAGAGAACACTGTATAAACATGAAAATATCGGCACAGCCATCTGTATAAACATGGAAATATCTCCACCGCTATCTGTATAAACATGGAAATATCTACACCGCTATGTGTATTATCGTGGAAATATCCCCATTGCTATCCTTACAAACATGGACATATCTCCACCGCAATCTGTATAAACATGAAAATATCTACACCGCTATCTCTATAAACATGGAAATATCTTCACTGCCATCTGTACAAACATGGAAATATCTACACAGTCATCTGTAGAAACATGGAAATATCTACACCGCTATCTCTATAAACATGGAAATAACTTCACCGCTATCTCTATAAACATGGAAATATCTACACCGCTATCTCCATGAACTTGGAAATATATACGCCGCCATCCCTTTAAACATGGAGATATCTACACCAGCATCTACATAAACAAGAAAATATCTACACAGCCATCTATATAAACATGGAAATATCTACACCGCCATCTCTATAAACATGGAAATATCTACACTGCCATTTGTAGAAAGATGGAAATATCTACACCACCATCTGTATAAACGTGGAAATATCTACACCGCTATCTGTATAAACATGGAAATATCTACACCGCAATCTGTATGAACATGGAAATATCTTCACCGCTATCTCTATGAGGTTGGAAATATCTACACCGCTATCTGTATGAACATGGAAATATCTACACTGCTATCTGTATAAACATTGAAATATCTTCAGCGCTATCTCTATAAACATGGAAATATCTACACCGCTATATGTAAAAACATGGAAACATCTACACCGCTATCTGTAGAAAAATGGAAACATCTACACCGCTAACTGTATAAACATGGAAACATCTACACCGCTATCTGTATAAACATGGAAATATCTACACCGCTATCTGTAAAAACATGCAAATAACTACAATACTATCTGGGTAAACATGTAAATATCTGCACCTCAATCTGTGCAAAGATGGAAATACCTACACCTCTCACTGAGCAAAGATGGAAATATATACACTGCTATCTGTGTAAACATGGTAATACCTACACCGCTATCTCTATAAACGTGGAAATATTTCCACCGCTATCTGTATAAACATGGAAACATCTACACCGCAATCTGTATAAACATGGAATATCTACACCGCTATCTGTATGAACATGGAAATGTCTAGATCGCTATCTGTGTAAACGTGGAAATTTCTACCGTGCTATCTGTGTAAACATGGAAATATCTACACCGCTATCTGTGTAAAGAAGGAAATATCTACACCGCAATCTTTGCAAAGATGGAAATATCTACTCCGCTATCGCTGTAAACATGGAAATACCTACACCACTCTCTGTATAAACATGGAAATATCTACACCGCTATCTGTATAAACATGGAAATAACTACACCGCTATCTGTATAAGCATGGAAATGTCTACACCGCCATCTGTATAAACATGGAAATATCTACATCACTATCTGTATAAATATGGAAATATCTACACCGCTATCTGTTTATACATGGTAATATCTACACAGCTATCTGTATAAATATGGAAATATGTATACACTTGGAAATATCTACACCGCCATTTGTATAAACATGGAAATATCTACACCGTGAGCTGTATAAACATGGAAATATCTACTCTGCTACCTGTATAAACATGGAAGTATCTACACCGCCATCTGTATATACATGGAAATATCTACACCGCCATCTGTATAAACACGGAAATGTCTACACCTCTATCTGCATAAATACAGAAATATCTACACCGCTATCTCAATCAACATGGAAATATCTACAACTCTATCTGTATAAACATGGAAATATCTACACCGCCATCTGTATAAAGATGGAAATATCTACACCGCAAGCTGTATAAACATGGAAATATCTACACTACTATCTGTATAAACATGGAAATATCTACACAGCCATCTGTATAAACATGGGTATATCCACACCACTATCTCTATAAACATTGAAATAGCTTCAAAGCTATCTCTATAAACATGGAAATACCTACACCGCTATCATTATAAACATGGAAATCTCTAAACTGCCGTCTGTAAAAACATGTAAATATCTACACAGTCATCTGTATAAACATGGGAATATCTACACCGCTATCTGTATAAACACGGAAATGTCTACACCCTATCTGCATAAATATGGAAATATCTACACCACCATCTATATAAACATGGAAATATCTACACAGCCATCTGTATAAACATGGATATATCTACATTGCTCTCTATATTATCATGCAAACACCACCACCGCTATCTTTATGAACGTGGAAAGTCTGCACCGCTATGTGTATAAACAGGGAAATACCTACACTGCTATCTTTATAAACATGGAAATATCTACACCACCATCTGCATGAACATGGAAATATCTACACCGTAATCAGTATAAAGATGGAAACATCTACAGTGCCATCTGTATAAAGATGGGAACATCTACACTGCCATCTGTGGAAACATGGAAATATCAACACCGCTATCACTATAAACATGGAAATATCTACACCCCTATGTCTTTAAATATGGAAATATCTACAGTGCCATCTCTATAAACATGGAAATACACACACCGCCATCTGTATAAACCTGGAAATATCTACACAGATATCTGTATAAACATGGAAATATCTACAAAGGCATCTGTATAAAGATGGAAATATCTACACTGTTAGCTGCATAAACATGGAAATACCTACACCGCTATCTGTATAAACATGGAAATATCTACACCGCTATCTGTATAAACATGGAAATACCTACACCGCTCTCTGTATAAACATGGATATACCTACACCGTGATCTGTATAAAGAAGGTAATATCTACACCGCCATCTCTATAAACATGGAAATATCTACAATGCCATCTCTATACAAATGGAAATATCTACACCGCTATCTCAATAAACATGAAAATATCTACACCGCCATCTCCATAAACACGGAAATAGGTACACCGCTATCTGTATAAAGAGGAAAATATGTACACGGCCATCTGTATAAAGATGTAAATATCTACACCGCGAGCTGTATAAACATGGAGTTATCTACACCGCTATCTGCATAAATATCTAAATATCTATACCGATATATCTATAAGCATGAAAATGCCTACACCGTAATCTGTATAAACATGGAAATATCTAAATCTCTATCTCTATAAACATGGAAATATCTACAACGCTATCTGAATAAACATGGAAATATCTACACCGCAATCTGAGCAAAGATGGAAATATCTACACCATTATCTGTGTAAACATGGAAGTATCTACACAGCCTTCTCTATAAACATGGAAATATCTTCACCACCATCTGTATACACATGGAAATATCTACAAAGCTATATGTATAAATATGGAGATACCTTAACCGCTATCTCCATAACATGAAAATATCTACACCGCTATCTTTATAAACATGGAAATATCTACACCACCATCTCTTTAAACATGGAAACATCTACACTGCCATCTGTATAGACAAGGAAATATATACACAGCCATCTGTATAAACATGGAAATATCTTCACCACTATCTGTATAAACATGGAAATATCTACACCGCTATCTTTATAAACATGGAAATATCTTCAAAACCATCTCTTTAAACATGGAAACATCTACACTGCCATCTGTATACACAAGGAAATATCTACACAGCCATCTGTATAAACATGGAAATATCTACACCGCTATCTGTATAAACATGGAAATATCTACACCACTATCTGCATAAATATGGAAATATCTACACCGCCATCTGTATGAACATGGAAATATCTGCACCGCTATCTCAGTAAACATGGAAATAACTATACAGCTATCTGTATGAACATGGAAATATTTACACCGCCATCTGTATACACATGGAAATATCTACACTGCCATCTTTTTAAAGATGGAAATATCTACACCGTGAGCTGTATAAACATGGAAATATCTGCAACGCTATCTGTATAAACACGGAAATACCAACACCACTATCTGTATAAACTTGGAAATATCAACAACGCTATCCACATAAACATGGAAATATGTATACTGCCATCAGTATAAACATGGAAATACCTACACAGTCATCTGTATAAACATGGAAATATCTACACCGCTATCTATATAAACATGGAAATATCTACACGACTATGTGTATAAACATGGGAATAACTACACCGCTATATGTATAAACATGGAAATATCTACACGGCAATCTGTATAAACATGGAAATATACACATCGCTATCTGTGTAAACATGGAAATATCTGCACCGCTATCTCTATAAACTAGGGAATATCTACACCGCCCTTTGTATAAACATGGGAATAACTACACTGCTATCTGTATAAACATGGAAATATCTACACCGCTATCTGTGTAAACATGGAAATATCTACACCAAAATCTATATAAACATGCAAATATCTACACCGCTATCTCTATAAACATGGAAACATCTAAACCGCTGTCTTTATGAACATGGAAATAACAACAACGCTTTCTCTATAAACACGGAAATAACTACCCCACTAAGTGTATAAACATGGAAATATCCACACCGCTATCTCTATAAACACGGAAATAACTTCCCCACTAAGTGTATAAACATGGAAATATGTACACCGCTCTCTGTATAAACATGGAAATATCTACAACGCTATCTTTATAAACATGGAAATATCTACACAGCTCTCTGTATAAACAAGGAAGTATCTACACCACTATCTCTATAAACATGGAAATATCAAGAGTGCTATCTCTATAAACATGGAAATATCTACAATGCTATCTGAATAAACATGGAAATATCTACACCGCAATCTGTGCAAAGACGGAAATATCTACACCACTATCTGTGTAAACATGGAAGTATCTACACCGCCTTCTCCATAAACATGGAAATATCTAGACCACCATCTGTATAAATATGGAAATATCTACAAAGCTATCTGTATAAATATGGAAATACCTAAACCGCTATCTCTATAAACATGGAAATATCTACACCGCTATCTGTATAAACATGGAAATATCTACATGGCTATCTCTTTACACATGGAAACCTCTTCACCGCCATCTGTATAAACATGGAAATACATACACAGTCATCTGCATAAACATGGAAATATCTACAGCAATATTGGTATACACATGGAAATATCTACACGGCCATCTGTATAAACATGGAAATATCTACACAGCCATCTCTATGATCATGGAAATATCTACACCGCTATCTGTATAAACATGGAAATAGCCACAACGCTATGTGTATGAATTTGGAAATATCTACACCGCCATTTTTAAAAGCATGGAAATATCTACACAGACATCTGTATAAACATGAAAATATCTACACCTCCATATGTATAAACATGGAAACATCTACACTGTCATCTGCATACTCATGGATGTATCTACACAGCCATCTGTAGAAACATGGAAATGTCCACACCGCTATCTCTATACACATGGAAATACCTACACCGCTATCTGTATAAACATGGAAATAACTACGCCGCTATCTGCATAAACTTGGAAATATCTACACCGCGATCTGTATTAACATGGAAATATCTCCATCGCTATCTGTATAAACATGGAAATATCTACACCGCTATCTGTATAAACACGGAAACATCTACACCGCTATCTGTATAAACATGGAAATATCTACACCGTTATGTGTATAAACATGGAAATATCTACACCGCTATCTGTATAAACATGGAAATAACTACATCGCTATATGTAGAAACATGGAAATACCTCCACTGCTATCTTTATAAACATGGAAATATCTTCAACACTATCTGTGTAAAGATGGAAATATCTTCACAGCTATCTGTGTAAACATGGAAATATGTACACTGTTATCCGTGTAAAGATGGAAATATCTACATCGCAATCTGGGCAATTATGGAAATATCTACACCGCTATCTCTGAAAACATGGAAATAACTACACAGCTATCTGTATAAACATGGAAATATCTACACCGCTATCTGTATAAACATGGAAATATCTGCACTGCGATCTGTATAAACATGGAAATATCTACACCGCTATCTGTATAAACATGGAAATATGTACACGGCCATCTGTATAAACATGGAAATATCTACACCGCCATCTGTATAAACATGGAAATATCTACACCGCCATCAGTATAAACATGGAAATATCTTCACCGCCATGGGTATAAACATAGAAATATCTATACTGCCATCTGTAGAAAGATGAAACTATCTACACCGCAATCTGTATAAACATGGAAATATCTACACCTCTACCTGTATAAACGTGGAAATATCTACACTGCTATCTGTATAAATATGGAAATATCAACACTGTTATCTCTATAAACATGGAAATGACTACACCGCAATCTGTATAAACATGGAAATATGTACATGGCTATCTCTTTACACAAGGAAACATCTACACCGACATCTGTATAAACATGGAAATATCTACGTCGCTCTCTGTATAAACTTGAATATAACTACACCGCCATCTGTATTAACATGGAAATATGTACACAGCTATCTGTGTAAACATGAAATATTTACAATGCTATCTGTGTAAAGATGGAAATATTTACACTGCAATGAGAGCAAATATGGAAATATCTACACCGCTATCCCTGTAATCTTGGAAATATCTACACAGCCATCTGTGTAAACATGGAAATATCTACACCGCTATCTCTATAAACATGGAAATACCTACACCTCTATCTGTATAAACATGGAAATATCTACACCGTTATCTGTATAAACGTGGAAATATCTACACGGCTATCTGTATAAACCTGGAAATATCTACACCGCTATCGGTATAAACAAGGAAATAACTACACCGCAATCTGTATAAACGTGGAAATATCTACATCGCTATCTGTATAAATATGGAAATATCTACACCGTTCTCTCTATAAACATGGAAATACCTTCACAGCCATCTGAAAAAACATGCAAATATCTACACAGTCATCTGTATAAACATGGAAATAACTACACCACCATCTCTATAAACATGGAAATATCTATACTGCCATCTGCATACAGATGGAAATATCTACACAGCCATCAGTATAAACATGCAAAAAGCTACACCGCTGTCTCTATAAACATGGAAATAGCTACAACGCTATCTGAATAAACATGAAAATATCTACACCGCAATCTCTATAAACTTGGAAATATCTACACCGCCATCTGTATAAACATGGAAATATCTACACCACTACCAGTATAAACATGGAATTATCTACATTGCCATCTGTATTAACACAGAAATATCTACACCGCGAGCTGTATAAACATGGAAATGTCTACACCGCTAACTGTATAAACATGGAAATACCAACACCACTATCTGTATAAACATGGAAATATCTACACTGCTATCTGTATAAACATGGAAATATGTACACCAATATCTCTATAAACATGGCAATAGCTACTCCGCCATTTCTATCAACATGGAAATATATACACTGCTATCTCTATAAACATAGAAATATCTACACTGATATCTGTATAAATATGGAAATAACTACAGTGCAATCTGTACAAACATGGAAATATCTACATCGCTATCTTTATAATCATAGAAATATCTACACCGCTAACTGTATATACATGGAAATATGTACACCGCAATCTGTATAAATATGGAATTATCTATAACACTATCTGTTTAAACATGGAAATATCTACACAGCTATCTGTGTAAACATGGAAATATGTACAACGCTATCTGTGTAAAGATGGAAATATCTACACCACTATCTGTATAAACATGGAAATATCTACACCGCAGTCTCTGTAAACATGGAAATATGTACACCACTATCTGTATAAACATGGAAATATCTACACCGCTATCTGTATAAACATGGAAATATCTACACCACGATCTGCATAAACATTTTAATATCTACACCGCTATCTGTATAAATATGGAAATATCCCCACCGCTATCTATATAAACATGTTAATCTATACACCGCTATCTGTATAAACAGGGAAATATCTACACCGCCATCAGTATAAACATGGAAAAATCTACATCACTATCTGTATAAACATGGAAATAGCCACACCGCAATCTGTATAAACATGGAAATATCTAAACAGCCATCTCTGTAAACATGGAAATATCTACATTGCTATCAGCATAAACATGGAAATACCCAAACCGCTATCTGTATAAACTTGGAAATACCTACACCAGTATCTGAAGAAACATAGAAATATCTACACCACTATGTGTATAAACATGGAAATACCTACACCGCTATCTGTATAAACTTGGAAATATCTACACCGCCATCTGTATAAACATGGAAATATCTACACCGCGATGTGCATGAACGTGCAAAAATCTACACCGCTATCACTATAAACATGGAAATATCTACACCGCCATCTGTATAAACATGGAAATATCTACACCACTATTTGTATAAACATGGAAATATTTACACCGCAATCTCTATAAAATTGTAATATCTACATCACCATTTGTATAAACATGGAAATATCTACACCGCCATCTGAATAAACATGGAAATTTCTACACAGTCATCTGTAAAAACATGGAAATATCTAAACTGCCATCTGTATAAACATGGAAATATCTACACAGCCATCTGTATAAACATGGAAATATCTACACAGACATAAGAAAAAACATGGAAATATCTACACTGCTATCTCTATACACATGGAAATATCTACACCGCTATCTGTATAAACATGGAAATAACAACACCGCTATCTGTATAAACATGGAAATATCTACACCACTATCTGTATAATCATGGAAATGTCTACACCGATATCTGTATAAACATGGAAATAACTACATGGCTATCTCTATTAACATGGAAAGATATACACCGCCATCTGTATAAACATGGAAATACCTATATCACTATCTGTTTAAACATGGAAATATCTACACTGCCTTCTGTATAAACATGGAAATATCTACACAGCCATCTGTATAAACATGGAAATATCTACAACACTATCGGTATTAACATGGAAATAGCCACACCGCTATCTGTATAAAAATGGAAATATCAACACCGCCATCTGTAAAACCATGGAAATATCTACACAGTCATCTGCATAAACATGGAAATATCTACACCTCCATCTGTATAAAGATGGAAATATGTACAACGCCAGCTGCATGAACATGGAATTATCTACATCAACATCTGTATAAACATGGAAATACCTACACTGCCATCTGAATAAACATGGAAATTTCTACACAGTCATCTGTATAAACATGGAAATATCTACACTGCCATCTGTATAAAGATGGAAATATGTACGGCGCCAGCTGTATGAACATGGAAATATCTACACAAAGCTGTGTATAACGATGGAAATATTGACACCGCTATCAGTATAAACAGGGAAATATCTACACCGCCATCAGTATAAACATGGAAATATCTACACCGCTATTTGTATAAACATGGAAATATTTACACCGCTATCTCTATAAAATGGAAATATCTACACCACCATCTGTATAAACATGGAAATATCTACACCGCCGTCTGAATAAACATGGAAATTTCTACACAGTCATCTGTATAAACATGGAAATATCTACACTGCCATGTGTATAAACATGGAAATATCGACACAGCCATCTGTATAAACATGGAAATATCTACACAGACATAAGAAAAAACATGGAAATATCTACACTGCTATCTCTATACACATGGAAATATCTACACCGCTATCTGTATAAACATGGAAATAGCAACACCGCTATCTGTATAAACATGGAAATATCTACACCGTTATCTGTATAAACATGGAAATATCTACACCGCTATCTGTATAAACATGGAAATGTCTACACCGTTATCTGTATAAACATGGAAATAACTACAAGGCTATCTCTATTAACATGTAAAGATCTACACCGCCATCTGTATAAACATGGAAATACCTACACAGTCATCTGTATAAACATGGAAATATCTACACCACTATCTGTATAAACATGGAAATATCTACACCGCCATCTGTATAAACATGGAAATATCTACACCGCGATGTGCATGAACGTGCAAAAATCTACACCGCTATCACTATAAACATGGAAATATCTACACCGCCATCTGTATAAACATGGAAATATCTACACCACTATTTGTATAAACATGGAAATATTTACACCGCAATCTCTATAAAATTGTAATATCTACATCACCATTTGTATAAACATGGAAATATCTACACCGCCATCTGAATAAACATGGAAATTTCTACACAGTCATCTGTAAAAACATGGAAATATCTAAACTGCCATCTGTATAAACATGGAAATATCTACACAGCCATCTGTATAAACATGGAAATATCTACACAGACATAAGAAAAAACATGGAAATATCTACACTGCTATCTCTATACACATGGAAATATCTACACCGCTATCTGTATAAACATGGAAATAACAACACCGCTATCTGTATAAACATGGAAATATCTACACCACTATCTGTATAATCATGGAAATGTCTACACCGATATCTGTATAAACATGGAAATAACTACATGGCTATCTCTATTAACATGGAAAGATATACACCGCCATCTGTATAAACATGGAAATACCTATATCACTATCTGTTTAAACATGGAAATATCTACACTGCCTTCTGTATAAACATGGAAATATCTACACAGCCATCTGTATAAACATGGAAATATCTACAACACTATCGGTATTAACATGGAAATAGCCACACCGCTATCTGTATAAAAATGGAAATATCAACACCGCCATCTGTAAAACCATGGAAATATCTACACAGTCATCTGCATAAACATGGAAATATCTACACCTCCATCTGTATAAAGATGGAAATATGTACAACGCCAGCTGCATGAACATGGAATTATCTACATCAACATCTGTATAAACATGGAAATACCTACACTGCCATCTGAATAAACATGGAAATTTCTACACAGTCATCTGTATAAACATGGAAATATCTACACTGCCATCTGTATAAAGATGGAAATATGTACGGCGCCAGCTGTATGAACATGGAAATATCTACACAAAGCTGTGTATAACGATGGAAATATTGACACCGCTATCAGTATAAACAGGGAAATACCTACACCGCCATCAGTATAAACATGGAAATATCTACACCGCTATTTGTATAAACATGGAAATATTTACACCGCTATCTCTATAAAATGGAAATATCTACACCACCATCTGTATAAACATGGAAATATCTACACCGCCGTCTGAATAAACATGGAAATTTCTACACAGTCATCTGTATAAACATGGAAATATCTACACTGCCATGTGTATAAACATGGAAATATCGACACAGCCATCTGTATAAACATGGAAATATCTACACAGACATAAGAAAAAACATGGAAATATCTACACTGCTATCTCTATACACATGGAAATATCTACACCGCTATCTGTATAAACATGGAAATAGCAACACCGCTATCTGTATAAACATGGAAATATCTACACCGTTATCTGTATAAACATGGAAATATCTACACCGCTATCTGTATAAACATGGAAATGTCTACACCGTTATCTGTATAAACATGGAAATAACTACAAGGCTATCTCTATTAACATGTAAAGATCTACACCGCCATCTGTATAAACATGGAAATACCTACACAGTCATCTGTATAAACATGGAAATATCTACACCACTATCTGTATAAACATGGAAATATCTACACTGCCTTCTGTATAAACATGGAAATATCTACACAGCCATCTGTATAGACATGGAAATATCTACAACACTATCTGTATTAACATGGAAATAGTCACACCGCTATCTGTATAAACATGGAAATAACTACACCGCCATCTGTAAAAACATGGAAATATCTACACAGTCATTTGCAAAAACATGGAAATATCTACACCTCCATCTGTATACACATGGAAATATCTACACTGCCATCTGTATACACATGGAAATATCTACACAGCCATCTGTATAAACATGGAATTATCTACAGCACTATCTCTATAAACATGGAAATATCTTCACCGCTATCTGTATAAACATGGAAATACCTACACCGCTATCTGTATAAACATGGAAATATCTACACCGCTATCTGTATAAACTTGGAAATGACTACACCGCCATGTGTATAAACATGGAAATATCTCCACAGCTATCTGTATAAACATTGAAATATCTCCACTGCTATCTGTAAAAACATGGAAATATCTACACCACCATCTGTATAAACATGGAAATATCTACATCACTCTCTGTATAAACATGGAAATAGCCACACCGCTATCTGTATAAACATGGAAATAACTACACCGCTCTCTGTATAAACATGGAAATACCTACACCGCCATCTGCATAAACATGGAAATAACTACAGAGTCACGTGAATAAAAATGGAAATATCTACACCACTATCTGTATAAACATGGAAATACCTACACGACCATCAGTATAAACATGGAAATATCTAAACAGCCATCTCTATAAACATGGAAATATCTACAGTGCTATTAGTATAAACATGGAAATAGGCAAACCGATATCTGTATAAACATGGAAATACCTAAACCAGTATCTGTAGAAACATAGAAATATCTTCACCACTATCTGTAGAATCATGGAAATATCTACATCGCTATCTCTATAAACATGGAAATATCTCCACTGATATCTCTATAAACATGGAAATATCTACACCGCTATCTGTATAAATATGGAAATATCTACAGCACGATCTGCATAAACATTGAAATATCTACACTGCTATCTGTATACACATGTAAATATCTACTCCGCTATCTGTATAAACACGGAAATATCTATAACACTATCTGTGTAAACATGGAAATATCTACACAGCTATCTGTGTAAACAAGGAAATATGTATACCGCTATCTGTGTAAACATGGAAATATGTACACCGCTATCTGTATAAACATGGAAATATCTACACCGCTATCTGTATAAACATGGAAATATCTACACCGCGATCTGCATAAACATTTAAATATCTACACCGCTATCTGTATAAACATGGAAATATCTACACCGCTATCTGTATATACATGGAAATGTCTACACTGCTATCTGTATAAATATGGATATATCGACACTGCTATCACTATAAACATGGAAATGTCTATAACGCTATCTGTATAAACATGAAAATAGCTACATGGCTATCTCTATAAACATCGAAATATCTACAACGCCATCAGTATAAACATGGAAATGCCGACATAGTCATCTGTATAAACATGGAAATATTTACATCACTATCTGTATAAACATGCAAATATCTACACGGCCATCTGTATAAACATTGAAATATTTACACAGCCATCTCTATAAACATGGAAATACCTACACCGCTATCTGTATAAACATGGATATATCTGCACTGCTATCTGTATAAGCATGGAAACATCTACACCGATATCTGTATAAACATGGAAATATGTACACCGCTATCTGTATAAACATGGAAATAACTACAACGCTATCTGTGTAAACATGGAAATACCTACACAGCTATCTGTGTGAATATGGAAATATCTACAAAGCTATCTCTATAAACATGGAAATACCTACACAGCAATCTGTAAACATGGAAATAACTAACACGCAATCCCTATAAACATGGAAATATCTACACCACAATCTTTATAAACATGGAAATATCTACACCGCCATCTCTATAAACATGAAAATATCTACACCACAATCTCCATAAACATTGAACTATCTACACTGCCATCTGTGTAAACATGGAAATATCTACAACTTTATCTGTTTAAACATGGAAATGTCCACACCGATATCTGTATAAACATGGAAATAACTACATGGCTATCTCTATAAACATGGAAAGATCTACACCGCCATCTGTATAAACATGGAATTACCTACACAGTCATCTGTATAAACATGGAAATACCTACAATGCTATCTGTATAAAGATGGAAATATCTACACTGCCTTCTGTATAAACATGGAAATATCTACACAGCCATCTGTATAAACATGGAAATATCTACACCACTATCTGTATTAACATGGAAATAGCCACACCGCTATCTGTATAAACATGGAAATATCTACACCGCCATCTCTAAAAACATGGAAATATCTACACAGTCATCGGCATCAACATGGAAATATCTACAGCTCCATCTGTATACACATGGAAATATCTACACTGCCATCTGTATACACATGGAAATATCTACACAGCCATCTGTATAAACATGGAATTATCTACCCCGCTATCTCTATGAAAATGGAAATACCTTCACCACTATCTGTATAAACTTGGGAATATCTACACCGCTATCTCTATAAACATGGAAATATCTACACCGCATTCTCTGTAAACATGGAAATATGTACAGTGCTATCTGTATAAACATGGAAATATCTACACCGCTATCTGTATAAATATGGAAATATCTACACAGCGATCTGCGTAAACATTTAAATATCTACACCGCTATCTGTATAAACATGGAAATATCTCCACAGCTATCTGAATAAACATGGAAATCTATACACCGCTATCTGTATAAACATGGAAATATCTACACCGCCATCTGAATAAACATGGAAATATCTACACCGCCATCTGC
This sequence comes from Pan paniscus, assembly GCF_029289425.2. NCBI lineage: Eukaryota > Metazoa > Chordata > Mammalia > Primates > Hominidae > Pan > Pan paniscus. Next base: position 127,748,746 of record NC_073255.2, read on the forward strand.
ATAAACATGAAATACCTACAGAATCATCTGAATAAACATGGAAATATCTACACCACTATCTGTATAAACATGGAAATAACTTCACGGCCATCAGTATAAACATCAAAATATCTAAACAGCCATCTCTATAAAAATGGAAATATCTACATTGCTATCAGTATAAACATGGAAATAGCCAAACCGCTATCTGTATAAACTTGGAAATACCTACACCAGTATCTGTAGAAACATAGAAATATCTACACCACTATGTGTATAAACATGGAAATAACTACACCGCTATCTGTATAAACTTGGAAATATCTACACCGCCATCTGTATAAACATGGAAATATCTACATCATTATGTGTATAAACATGGAAATATCTACACCGCTATCTGTTTAAACATGGAAATATCTACACCGCAATCTGTATATACATGGAAATATCTACATCACTATCTGTATAAACATGGAAATATCTACATCGCTATCTTTATAAACATGGAAATATCTACACTGCTATCTGTTTAAACATGGAAATGTCTACACTGATATCTGTATAAACATGGAAATGAGTACAAGCCTATCTCTTTAAACATGGAAAGAACTACACCGCCATCTGTATAAACATGGAATTACCTACACAGTCATATGTATAAACATGGAAATACCTACACTGCTATCTGTATAAACATGGAAATATCTACACTGCCTTCTGTATAAACATGGAAATATCTACACAGCCATCTGTATAAACATGGAAATATCTACACCACTATCTGTATTAACATGGAAATAGCCACACCGCTATTTGTATAAACATGGAAACATCTACACCGCCATCTGTAAAAACATGGAAATATCTACACAGTCATCTGCATAAACATGGAAATATCTATACCTCCATCTGTATACACATGGAAATATCTACACTGCCATCTGTATACACATGGAAATATCTACACAGCCTTCTGTATAAACATGGAATTATCTACACCGTTATCTCTATAAACATGGAAATACCTTCACCGCTATCTGTATAAACTTGGAAATATCTACACCGCTATCAGTATAAACATGGAAATATCTACACCGCTATCTGTATAAATATGGAAATATCTACACCACGATCTGCATAAACATTTAAATATCTACACCGCTATCTTTATTAACATGGAAATATGTACACCGCTATCTGTATAAACATGGAAATATCTACACCGCTATCTGTATAAAGATGGAAATATCTACACCACGATCTGCATAAACATTTAAATATCTACACCGCTATCTTTATTAACATGGAAATATTTCCACCGCTGTCTGTATAAACATGGAAATCTATACACTGATATCTGTATAAACATGGAAATACCTACACCGCTATCTGTATAAACATGGAAATATTTACACCGCCATCTGCATAAACATGGAAATACCTACAGAATCATCTGAATAAACATGGAAATATCTACACCACTATCTGTATAAACATGGAAATACCTACACGGCCATCAGTATAAACATGGAAATATCTAAACAGCCATCTCTATAAACATGGAAATATCTACATTGCTATCAGTATAAACATGGAAATAGCCAAACCGCTATCTGTATAAACTTGGAAATACCTACACCAGTATCTGTAGAAACATAGAAATATCTACACCACTATGGGTATCAACATTGAAATACCTACACCGCTATCTGTATAAACTTGGAAATATCTACACCACCAACTGTATAAACAAGGAAATATGTACATCATTATCTGTATATACATGGAAATACCTACACCGCTATCTGTTTAAACATGGAAATATCTACACCGCTATCTGTATATACATGGAATTATCTACACCACTATCTGTATAAACATGGAAATATCTACATCGGTATCTCTATAAACATGGAAATATCTCCACCGATATCTCTATAAACTTGGAAATATCTAAACCGCTATCTTTATAAACATGGAAATAACTTCACCGCTATCTGTATAAATACGGAAATATCTATACCACGATCTGCATAAACATTTAAATATATACACCACTATCTGTACAAACATGGAAATATCTACACCGCAGTCTCTGTAAACATGGAAATATGTACACCACTATCTGTATAAACATGGAAATATCTACACCGCAGTCACTGTAAAAACGGAAATATGTACACCACTATCTGTATAAACCTGGAAATATCTACACTGCTATCTGTATAAACATCGAACTATCTACACCACCATCTGCATAAACAATTAAATATCTACACCGCTATCTGTATAATCATGGAAATATCCCCACCGCTATCTGTATAAACATGGAAATCTATACACCTCTATCTGTATAAACAAGAAATATCTACACCGCCATCTATATAAACATGGAAATATCTACATCACTATCTGTATAAACAGGGAAATAGCCACAATGCTGTCTGTATAAACATGGAAATAACTACACCGCTATCTGTATAAACCTGGAAATATCTACACCGCCATATGCATAAACATGGAAATATCTACAGAGTTGTCTGAATAAACATGGAAATATCTACACCACTATCTGTATAAACATGGAAATACCTACACGGCCATCAGTATTAACATGGAAATATCTAAACAGCCATCTCTATAAACATGGAAATATCTACATTGCTATCAGTATACACATGGAAATAGCCAAACCGCTATCTGTATAAACTTGGAAATACCTACACCACTATCTGTAGAAACATAGAAATATCTACACCACTATGTGTATAAACATGGAAATACCTACACTGCTATCTGTATAAACTTGGAAATATCTACACCGCCATCTGTATAAACATGGAAATATCTACATCACTATCTGTTTAAACATGGAAATATCTACACCGCTATCTGTTTAAACATGGAAATATCTACACCGCTATCTGTATATACATGGAAATATCTTCACCACTATCTGTATAAACATGGAAATACCTACATCGCTATCTCAATAAACATGGAAATATCTCCACCGATATCTCTATAAACTTGGAAATATCTACACCGCTATCTTTATAAACATGGAAATAACTACACCACTGTCTGTATAAACATGGAAATATCTATAACACTATCTGTGTAAACATGGAAATATCTACACAGCTGTCTGTGTAAACAAGGAAATATGTACACCGCTATCTGTGTAAAGATGGAAATATCTACATCACTATCTGAATAAACATGGAAATATCTACACCGCTATCTCTATAAACATGGAAATATCTACACTGCCATCTGTATACACATGGAAATATCTACACAGCCATCTGTATAAACATGGAATTATCTACACCGCTATCTCTATAAACATGGAAATACCTTCACCACTATCTGTATAAACTTGGAAATATCTACACCGCTATCTGTATAAACATGGAAATATCTACACCGCAGTCTCTGTAAACATGGAAATATGTACACCGCTATCTGTATAAACATGGAAATATCTACACCGCTATCTCTATAAATATGGAAATATCTACACCACGATGTGCATAAACATTGAAATATCTACACCGCTATCTGCATAAACATGGAAATATCTCCACCGCTATCTGTAATCATGGAAATCTATACACCGCTATCTGTATAAACATGGAAATATCTACACCACCATCTGTATAAACATGGAAATATCTACATCACTATCTGTAAAAACATGGAAATAGCCACACCGCTATCTGTATAAACATTGAAATACCTACACCGCTATCTGTATAAACATGGAAATATCTACAACGCCATCTGCATGAACATGGAAATACCTACAGAATCAACTGAATAAATATGGAAATATCTACACCACTATCTGTACAAACATGGAAATATCTACACCGCAGTCTCTGTAAACATGGAAATATGTACACCACTATCTGTATAAACATGGAAATATCTTCACCGCAGTCTTTGTAAACACGGAAATATGTACACCACTATCTGTATAAACATGGAAATATCTACACTGCTATCTGTATAAACATGGAAATATGTACACCACGATCTGCATAAACATTTAAATATCTACACCGCTATCTGTATAAACATGGAAATATCCCCACCGCTATCTGTATAAACGTGGAAATCTAAACACAGCTATCTGTATAAACATGGAAATATCTACACCGCCATCTGTATAAACATGGAAATATCTACATCACTGTCTGTATAAACATGGAAATAGACACACCACTATCTGTATAAACATGGAAATACCTACACTGCTATCTGTATAAACCTGGAAATATCTACACCGCCATCTGCATAAACATGGAAATACCTTCAGAATTATCTGAATAAACATGGAAATATCTACACCACTATCTCTATAAACATGGAAATACCTACACGGCCATCAGTATAAACATGGAAATATCTAAACAGCCATCTCTGTAAACATGGAAATATCTACATTGCTATCAGTATAAACATGGAAATAGCCAAACCGCTATCTGTATAAACTTGGAAATACCTACACCAGTATCTGTAGAAACATAGATATATCTACACCACTATGTGTATAAACATGGAAATACCTACACCGCTATCTGTATAAACTTGGAAATATCGACACCGCCATCTGTATAAACATGGAAATATCTACATCATTATCTGTATAAACATGGAAATAACTACACTGCTATCTGTTTAAACATGTAAATATCTACACCGCTATCTGTATATACATGGAAATATCTAAACCACTATCTGTATAAACATGGAAATATCTACATCGGTATCTCTATAAACATGGAAATATCTCCACTGATATCTCTATAAACTTGGAAATATCTACACCGATCTCTTTATAAACATGGAAATAACTTCACCGCTATCTGTATAAATATGGAAATATCTACACCACGATCTGCATAAACATTTAAATATCTACACCGCTATCTGTATAAACATGGAAATATCTACACCACTATCTGTATAAACATGGAAATACCTACACGGCCATCAGTATAAACATGGAAATATCTAAACAGCCATCTCTATAAACATGGAAATATGTACACCACTATCTGTATAAACATGGAAATATCTACACCGCAGTCACTGTAAAAACGGAAATATGTACACCACTATCTGTATAAACCTGGAAATATCTACACTGCTATCTGTATAAACATCGAAATATCTACACCACCATCTGCATAAACAATTAAATATCTACACCGCTATCTGTATAATCATGGAAATATCTCCACCGCTATCTGTATAAACATGGAAATATATACACCTCTATCTGTATAAACAAGAAATATCTACACCGCCATCTATATAAACATGGAAATATCTACATCACTATCTGTATAAACAGGGAAATAGCCACAATGCTGTCTGTATAAACATGGAAATAACTACACCGCTATCTGTATAAACCTGGAAATATCTACACCGCCATATGCATAAACATGGAAATATCTACAGAGTTGTCTGAATAAACATGGAAATATCTACACCACTATCTGTATAAACATGGAAATACCTACACGGCCATCAGTATTAACATGGAAATATCTAAACAGCCATCTCTATAAACATGGAAATATCTACATTGCTATCAGTATACACATGGAAATAGCCAAACCGCTATCTGTATAAACTTGGAAATACCTACACCACTATCTGTAGAAACATAGAAATATCTACACCACTATGTGTATAAACATGGAAATACCTACACTGCTATCTGTATAAACTTGGAAATATCTACACCGCCATCTGTATAAACATGGAAATATCTACATCACTATCTGTTTAAACATGGAAATATCTACACCGCTATCTGTTTAAACATGGAAATATCTACACCGCTATCTGTATATACATGGAAATATCTACACCACTATCTGTATAAACATGGAAATACCTACATCGCTATCTCAATAAACATGGAAATATCTCCACCGATATCTCTATAAACTTGGAAATATCTACACCGCTATCTTTATAAACATGGAAATAACTACACCACTGTCTGTATAAACATGGAAATATCTATAACACTATCTGTGTAAACATGGAAATATCTACACAGCTGTCTGTGTAAACAAGGAAATATGTACACCGCTATCTGTGTAAAGATGGAAATATTTACATCACTATCTGAATAAACATGGAAATATCTACACCGCTATCTCTATAAACATGGAAATATCTACAACGCTATCTGTATAAACATAGAAATGTCTACACCGATATCTGTATAAACATGGAAATAACTACATGGCTATCTCTATAAACATGGAAAGAACAACACCGCCATCTGTATAAACATGGAATTACCTACACAGTCATCTGTATAAACATGGAAATACCTACACTGCTATCTGTATAAACATGGAAATATCTACACAGCCATCTGTATAAACATGGAAATATCTACACCACTATCTGTATTAACATGGAAATAGCCACACCGCTATCTGTATAAACATGGAAATATCTACACCGCCATCTGTAAAAACATGGAAATATCTACACAGTCATCTGCATAAACTTGGATATATCTACACCTCCATCTGTATACACATGGAAATATCTACACTGCCATCTGTATACACATGGAAATATCTACACAGCCATCTGTATAAACATGGAATTATCTACACCGCTATCTCTATAAACATGGAAATACCTTCACCGCTATCTGTATAAACTTGGAAATATCTACACCGCTATCTGTATAAACATGGAAATATCTACACCGCAGTCTCTGTAAACATGGAAATATGTACACCGCTATCTGTATAAACATGGAAATATCTACACCGCTATCTCTATAAATATGGAAATATCTACACCACGATGTGCATAAACATTGAAATATCTACACCGCTATCTGCATAAACATGGAAATATCTCCACCGCTATCTGTAATCATGGAAATCTATACACCGCTATCTGTATAAACATGGAAATATCTACACCACCATCTGTATAAACATGGAAATATCTACATCACTATCTGTAAAAACATGGAAATAGCCACACCGCTATCTGTATAAACATTGAAATACCTACACCGCTATCTGTATAAACATGGAAATATCTACAACGCCATCTGCATAAACATGGAAATACCTACAGAATCAACTGAATAAATATGGAAATATCTACACCACTATCTGTACAAACATGGAAATATCTACACCGCAGTCTCTGTAAACATGGAAATATGTACACCACTATCTGTATAAACATGGAAATATCTTCACCGCAGTCTTTGTAAACACGGAAATATGTACACCACTATCTGTATAAACATGGAAATATCTACACTGCTATCTGTATAAACATGGAAATATGTACACCACGATCTGCATAAACATTTAAATATCTACACCGCTATCTGTATAAACATGGAAATATCCCCACCGCTATCTGTATAAACGTGGAAATCTAAACACAGCTATCTGTATAAACATGGAAATATCTACACCGCCATCTGTATAAACATGGAAATATCTACATCACTGTCTGTATAAACATGGAAATAGACACACCACTATCTGTATAAACATGGAAATACCTACACTGCTATCTGTATAAACCTGGAAATATCTACACCGCCATCTGCATAAACATGGAAATACCTTCCGAATTATCTGAATAAACATGGAAATATCTACACCACTATCTCTATAAACATGGAAATACCTACACGGCCATCAGTATAAACATGGAAATATCTAAACAGCCATCTCTGTAAACATGGAAATATCTACATTGCTATCAGTATAAACATGGAAATAGCCAAACCGCTATCTGTATAAACTTGGAAATACCTACACCAGTATCTGTAGAAACATAGATATATCTACACCACTATGTGTATAAACATGGAAATACCTACACCGCTATCTGTATAAACTTGGAAATATCTACACCGCCATCTGTATAAACATGGAAATATCTACATCATTATCTGTATAAACATGGAAATAACTACACTGCTATCTGTTTAAACATGTAAATATCTACACCGCTATCTGTATATACATGGAAATATCTACACCACTATCTGTATAAACATGGAAATATCTACATCGGTATCTCTATAAACATGGAAATATCTCCACTGATATCTCTATAAACTTGGAAATATGTACACCGATCTCTTTATAAACATGGAAATAACTTCACCGCTATCTGTATAAATATGGAAATATCTACACCACGATCTGCATAAACATTTAAATATCTACACCGCTATCTGTATAAACATGGAAATATCTACACCACTATCTGTATAAACATGGAAATACCTACACGGCCATCAGTATAAACATGGAAATATCTAAACAGCCATCTCTGTAAACATGGAAATATCTACATTGCTATCAGTATAAACATGGAAATGGCCAAACCGCTATCTGTATAAACTTGGAAATACCTACACCAGTATCTGTAGAAACATAGAAATACCTACACCACTATGTGTATAAACATGGAAATAACTACAACGCTATCTGTATAAACTTGGAAATATCTACACCGTCATCTGTATAAACATGGAAATATCTACATCACTATCTGTATAAACATGGAAATATCTACACCGCTATCTCTATAAACATGGAAATACCTTCACCGCTATCTGTATAAACTTGGAAATATCTACACTGCTATCTGTATAAACATGGAAATATCTACACCGCAGTCTCTGTAAACATGGAAATACGTACACCGCTATCTGTATAAACATGGAAATATCTACACCGCTGTATGTAGAAATATGGAAATATCTACACCACGATGTGCATAAACATTTAAATATCTACACCGCTATCTGCATAAACATGGAAATATCTCCACCGCTATCTGTATAAACATGGAAATCTATACACCGCTATCTGTATAAACATGGAAATATCTACACCACCATCTGTATAAACATGGAAATATCTACGTCACTATCTGTATAAACATGGAAATAGCCACACCGCTATCTGTATAAACATGGAAATTCCTACACCGCTATCTGTATAAACATGGAAATATCTAAACAGCCATCTCTATAAACAAGTAAATATCTACATAACTATCAGTATAAACATGGAAATAGCCAAACCGCTATCTGTATAAACTTGGAAATACCTACACCAGTATGTGTAGAAACATAGAAATATCTACACCACTATGTGTATAAACATGGAAATACCTACACCGCTATCTGTATAAACTTGGAAATATCTACACCGCCATCTGTATAAACATGGAAATATCTACATCATTATCTGTATAAACATGGAAATTTCTATTTCGCTATCTGTTTAAACATGGAAATATCTACACCGCTATCTGTATATACATGGAAATATCTACAATACTATCTGTATAAACATGGAAATATCTACGTCGCTTTCTCTATAAACATGGAAATATCTCCACGGATATCTTTATAAAATTGGAAATATCTACACCGCTATCTGTATAAATATGGAAATATCTACACCACGATCTGCATAAACATTGAAATATCTACACTGCTATCTGTATACACATGGAAATATCTACTCCGCTATCTGTATAAACATGGAAATATCTATAACACTATCTGTGTAAACATGGAAATATCTACACAGCTATCTGTGTAAACAAGGAAATATGTATACCGCTATCTGTGTAAACATGGAAATATGTACACCGCTATCTGTATAAACATGGAAATATCTACACCGCTATATGTATAAACTTGGAAATATCTACACTGCGATCTGCATAAACATGGAAATATCTACATCACTATCTGTATAAACATGGAAATACCTACACCGCTATCTGTTTAAACATGGAAATACCTACACTGCAATCAGAGCAAATATGGAAATATCTCTACCGCTATCCCTATAAACATGGAAATGTCTACATCGCCATCTCTATAAACTTGGAAATATCTACACCGCCATCTGCATAATCATGGAAATATCTACACCGCCATGTGCATAAACATGGAAATATCTACACTGCCATCTGTATAAACATGGAAATATCTAGAGTGCCATCTCTATAAAGATGGAAATATCTACAACGCGAGCTGTATGAACATGGAAATATCTACACAAAGATCTGTATAAACATGGAAATATCTAAATCGCTATGTGTATAAACATGGAAATATCTTCACTGCCATCTGTATACACATAGAAATATTTACCTCACCATCTGTATAAACATGGAAATATCAACACAGTCATCTGTATAAACATGGAAATATCGGCACTGCCATCTGTATATACTTGGAAATATCTACACAGCCATCTGTATAAAAATGGAAATATCTACACTGCCATCTGAATAAACATGGAAATATCTACACCGCTATCTCTATAAACATGGAAATATCTACACCGCTATCTCTGTAAACATGGAAATAATTACACCGCCATCTATAAAAACATGGAAGTATTTACACAGTCATCTGTATAAACATGGAAATATCTACTCCACCATCTCTATCAATATGGAAATATCTACACTGCCATCTCCATACACATGGAAATATCTACACAAACATCTGTGTAAACATAGAAATATCTACAACGCTATCTCTAAATACATGGAAATACCTAAACAGCTATCTCTATAAACATGGAAATATCTACATCGCCTTATATATAAACATGGAAATATCTCCACCGCCATCTTTATAAAAATGAAAATATCTACACTGCCTTCTCCATAAACATGGAAATGCCTACACCGCCATCTGTATAAAGATGGAAATATCTGCACTGCCATCTGTATAAAGATGGAAATATCTACACCGGAAGCTGTATGAACATAGAAATATCTACACAATAATCTGTATAAACATGGAAATATCTACACCGCTATCTGTATAAACATGGAAATATCTACACCGCCATCTGTATAAACATGGAAATATCTCCACCGCAATCGGTATAAACATGTAAATATCTACACCGCTATCTGTATATACATGGAAATATCTACACCGCTATCTGCATAAACATGGAAATACAAACACCGCTATCTGTATAAACAAGGAAATATCTATACCGCTATCTGTATAAACAGGGAAATATCTACACCGCGATCTGTATAAACATGGAAATATCTACTCCGCAGTCTGTATAAACATATAAATATCTACACCACTATCTGTATAAACATGGGAATATCTGCACCACTCTCTGTATAAATATGGAAATATATACACCTATATCCATATAAACATGGAAATATTTACACCGCTATCTGTATAACCTTGGAAATACCTACAACGCTTTCTGTATAAACATGGAAATGTCTACACCACCATCTGTAAAAACATGGAAATATCTACACAGTTATCTGCATAAACATGGAAATGTTTACACTGCCATCTGCATTCACATGGAAATACCTTCACAGCCATCTGTATAAACATGGAAATATGTAGACCGCTATCTCTATAAACATGGAAATACCTTCACCGCCATCTGCATAAACATGGAAATATCTACAGTGCGCTCTGCATAAAGATGAATGTATCTACATCACGAGCTGTGTAAACATGGAAATATCCACCCCGCCATCTGTATAAACATGGAAATATCTACACTGCCAGCTGTAGAAAGATGGAAATATCTACACCGCGATCTGTAAAAGCATGGAACTATCTACACTGCTATCTCTATAAACATGGAAACATCTACACCGCTATCTGTATAAACATGGAAATATCTACAACGCTATCCATAAAAACATGTAAATACCTACACCGCTAGCTCAATAAACGTGCAAATATGTACACCGCAATCCCTATAAACATGGAAATGTCTACACCGCCATCTCTATAAACTTGGAAATATCTACACCGCCATCTACGTAAACATGGAAATATCTACACCGCCATGTGCATATACATGGAAATAACTACACTGCCATCTGTAAAAACATGGAAATATCCAGACTGCCAGCTCTATAAAGATGGAAATATCTACACTGCCATCTGTATAAACATGGAAATATTTTCCTCGCCATCTGTATAAACATGGAAATATCAAAACAGTCATGTCAATAAACATGGAAATATCTGCACTGCCATCTGTATAAACATGGAAATATATACACCACGATCTGTATAAACATGGAAATATCTCCTCCGCTATCTGTATATACATGGAAATATCTACACAGCTTTCTGTGTAAACATGGAAATATGTACACCACTATCTCTATAAACATGGAAATATCAACATCGTTATCTGTATAAGCATGGAAATATCTTCACAGTTATCTGTATAAACATGGAAATATCTACACAGCTATCTCTATAAACATGGAAATATCTACACTGCCATCTCTATAAACTTTTAAATATCTACACCGCCATCTATAAAAACATTGAAATATCTACAAAGTCATGTGTATAAACACGGAAATATGTACACTGCCATCTCTATGCACATGGAAATACCTACACAGCCATCTGTATAAACATGGAAATATCTACACAACTATCTTTATAAACATCGAAATACCTACACCGATATCTCTATAAACATGGAAATATCTACACCGCTATCTCTATAAACATGGATATATCTACAACGCCATCTGTATAAACATGAAAATAACTACACCGCAATCTCCATAAACATGGAAATAACTAAATCGCCATCTGTGTAGACATGGAAATATCTACACCGCTATCTGTATAAACATGGAAATATCTACACCGATATCCCTATAAACATGGAAATAGATACACTGCTATCCCTATAAACAAGGAAATATCAACACCGCTATCTGTATAAACATGGAAATATCTACACCACCAACTATGTAAACATGGAAATTTCTACACCGCCATCTGCATAAACATGGAAATGCCTGCACCGCCATCTGTATAAACATGGAAATACCAACACTGCCATCTGTATACACATGGAAGTATCTACACAGCCGTCTGTATAAACATGAAAATATCTACACCGCCATCTGTAAAAACATGGAAATATCTACAAAGTCTTCTGTATAAATATGGAAATATCTACACTGCAGTCTCTATACACATGGAAATACCAACACTGCCATCTGTATATACATGGAAATATCTACACCACGAGCTGTATAAACATGGAAATATATACACCGCTATCTGTATAAACATGGAAATACCAACACCACTATCTGTATTAACATGGAAGTATCTACACCGCTATCTGTATAAACATGGAAATATCTAAACTGCTATCTGTAGAAAGATGGAAATATCTACAGCACGATCTGTATAAACATGAAAATATCTACACCGCTATCTGTATAAACATGGAAATATCTACACTGCCATCTGTAGAAAGATGGAAATATCTACAGCACGATCTGTATAAACATGAAAATATCTACACCGCTATCTGTATAAACATGGAAATATCTAAAACATGATCTTTATAAACATGGTAATATTTTCAATGCCTTCTGTACAAACTTGGAAATACCTACACAGCCATCTCTATAAACATGGAAATCTCAACATCGCTATATGTATAATCTTGGAAATAGCCACACCGCTATCTGTATAAACATGGAAATTTCTAAACCGCCATCTGATAAAACATGGAAATACCCACACAGTCATCTGTATAAACATGGAAATATCTACACCTCCATCTGCATAAACATGGAAATATCTACACTGCCATCTGTATACACATGTAAATATTTACACAGCCATCTGTGTAAACATGGAAATATCTACACGGCTATCTCTATAAACATGGAAATCCCTACACCACTATCTGTATAAACATGGAAATATCTTCACTGCTATCTGTATAAACATGGAAATATCTACACCGCTATCTGTACAAACTTGGAAATATTTACACCGCTATCTGAATAACCTTGGAAATTACTACACCGCTATCTATATAAATATGGATATATCTACAATGCTATCTCTATAAACTAGGAAATGTCTACAACGCTATCTGTATAAACATGGAAATATCTACATGGATATCTCTATAAACATGCAAATATCTACACCACCATGTGTATAAACATGGAAATATCTACACTGCTATCTGTATAAACATGGAAATAGCCACATCGCTTTCAGTATAAACATGGAAATACCCACACCGCTATCTGTATAAACATGGAAATATTTAAACCGCCGTCTGAAAAAACATGCAAATATCTACACGGCTATCTATATGAATATGGAAATATCTACAATGCTATCTCTATAAACATAGAAATACCTACACAGCTATCTGTATAAACATGGAAATATCTACACTGCCATCTGTATAAACATGGAAATACCTACACAGTCATCTGTATAAACATGGAAATATCTACACAGCCATCTCTATAAACATGGAAATATCTACATCGCTATCTGTATAAACATGGAAACATCCACACCGCTATCTCTATAAACATGGAAATATATACACTGCCATCTGTAAAAACATGGAAATATCTACACATTCATCTATATAAACATGGAAATATCTACACCTGCATCTGTATAAACATGGAAATATATACACTGCCATCTGTATTCACATGGAAATATCTACAACGCTATCTGTATAAACTGGGAAATATCTACACCGCTATCTGCATAAATATGGATATATCTACACCGCTATCCCTATAAACATGGAAATACCTACACCACTATCTGTATAAACATGGAAATATCTACACCGCTCTCTGTATAAACATGGAAATATCTTCACCGCTATTAGTATATACTTGGAAATATCTACAAGGCTATCTGTATAAATATGGATATATATACACCGCTATCTCTATAAACTTGGAAATGTCTACACCGCTATCTATATAAACATGGAAGTATCTACAAGGATATCTCTATAAACATGGAAATATCTACACCGCCGTCTCTATAAACATGGAAATACCTACAGAGTCATCTGTATAAACATGGAAATATCTACATCACTATCTGTATAAACATGGAAATATCTACACCGCTATCTGTATAAACTTGGAAATATTTACACCGCTATCTGAATAACCTTGGAAATATCTTCACGGCTATCTGTATAAATATTGATATATCTACAATGCTATCTCTATAAGCTAGGAAATGTCTACAACGCTATCTGTATAAACATGGAAATATCTACAAGAATATCTCTATAAACATGGAAATATCTACACCGCCATGTGTATAAACATGGAAATATCTACACTGCTATCTGTATAAACATGGAAATAGCCACATCGCTATCAGTATAAACATGGAAATAGCCACACTGCTATCTGTATAAAAATGGAAATATTTAAACCGCCATCTGAAAAAACATGCAAATATCCACACGGCTATCAATATGAATATGGAAATATCTATATGGCTATCTCTATAAACATGGAAATATCTACACCGCCATCTGTATAAACATGAAAATACCTACACAGTCATCTGTATAAACATGGAAATATCTACACAGCCATACCTATAAACATGGAAATATCTACATTGCTATCTGTATAAACATCGAAATAGCCACACCGCTACCTGTATAAACATGGAAATATTTACACCGCCATCTGTAAAAACATGGAAATATCTACACATTCAACTATATAAACATGAAATTCTCTACACCTCCATCTGTATAAACATGGAAATATCTAAACTGCTATCTGTATAAACATGGAAATAGCCACATCGCTTTCGGTATAAACATGGTAATAGCCACACCGCTAACTGTATAAACATGGAAATATTTAAGCTGCCATCTGAAAAAACATGTAAATATCTACACGGCTATCTGTATGAATATGGAAATATCTACAATGCTATCTCTATAAACATGGAAATATCTACACAGCTATCTGTATAAACATGGATATATCTACACTGCCATCTGTATAAACATAGAAATACCTACACAGTCATCTGTATAAACATGGAAATATCTACACAGCCATCTCTATAAACATGGAAATATCTACATCGCTATCTGTATAAACATGGAAATAGCCACAACGCTATCTGTATAAACATGGAAATATCTACACCGCCATCTGTAAAAACATGGAAATATCTACATATTCATGTATATAATCATGGAAATATCTACACCTCCATCCGTATAAACATGGAAATATCTACACTGCCATCTGTATTCACATGGAAATATCTACAATGCTATATGTATAAACTGGGAAATATCTTCACCGCTATCTGTATAAATATGGATATCTCTACACCGCTATCCCTATAAACATGGAAATATCTACACCGCTATCTGTATAAACATGGAAATATCTACACCGCTATCTGTATAAACATGGAAATATCTATGCCGCCATGTGTAAAAGCAGGGAAATATCTACACCTACATCTGAATAAACATGGAAATATCTACACCGCTATATGTATAAACTTGGAAATATCTACACCGCTATCTCTATAAACGTGGGAATATCTACACTGCTATCTGTATAAACGTGAAAATATCTACACCGCTATCTCTGTAAACGTGGAAATATCTACTCCAATTTCTGTATAAACATGGAAATATCTACACCGCTATCTCTGTAAATGTGTAAACATTTAAACCGTTATCTGTGTAAACATGGAAATATTTACACTGCTATCTCTATGAACATGGAAATATTTACAACGCTATCTGTATAAACATGGAATTATCTCCACTGCTATCTGTATATACATGGAAATATCTACACCGCTATCTGTATAAACATGGAAATAACAACACCACTATCTGTATAAACATGGAAATAACAACACTACTATCTGTATAAACATGGAAGTATCTCCACTGCTGTCTGTATAAACATGGAAATATCTACACTGCTATCTGTATAAACATGGAAATATCTACACCGCTATCTTTATAAACATGGAAATATCTACACCGATAACTGTATAAACATGGAAATATCTACATCACTATCTGTATAAACCTGGAAATATCTCCACCGCTATCTCTATAAACATGGAAATATCTACACCGCAATCTTTATAAACATGGGAATATCTACACCTCTATCTGTATAAACATGGAATTATCTACAACACTATCTGTGTAAACATGGAAATATCTACACAGCTATCTGTGTAAACATGGAAATCTGTACACCACCATCCGTGTAAAGATGGAAATATCTACACCGCAATCTGTGCAATTTTGTAAATATCTACACTGCTATCTGTATAAACATGGAAATATCGACACCGCTATCTGTATAAACATGGAAATATCTACAGCGCTATCTGCATAAATATGGAAATATCTACACCGCTATCTCTATAAACTTGGAAATGTCTACATCGTTATCTGCATAAACTTGAAAATATCTACTTGGCTATCTCTATAAACATATAATTATCTACACCGCCATCTGTATAAACACGGAAATACCTTCACAGTCATCTGTATAAACACGGAAATAACTTCACCACTATCTGTATAAACATGGAAATATCTACACTGCCATCAGGATAATCATGGAAATATCTACACAGTCATCTCTATAAACATGGAAATATCTACACCTCCATCTGTATAAACAT
Organism: Pan paniscus; assembly: GCF_029289425.2. Taxonomy (NCBI): domain Eukaryota; kingdom Metazoa; phylum Chordata; class Mammalia; order Primates; family Hominidae; genus Pan; species Pan paniscus. The sequence goes on from NC_073255.2 coordinate 127,766,315, forward strand.
GGAAATATCTACACCGCTATCTGTGAAAAGATGGATATATCTACACCGCAATATGTGCAAAGATGGAAATACCTACACCGCTCTCTGTGTAAACATGGAAATATCTACACCGCTGTCTGTATAAACATGGAAATATCTACACCGCTATCTGTATAAACATGGAAATATCTACAGCGCTATCTGCATAAATATGGAAATATCTACACCGCTATCTCTATAAACTTGGAAATGTCTACATCGTTATCTGCATAAACTTGAAAATATCTACTTGGCTATCTCTATAAACATATAATTATCTACACCGCCATCTGTATAAACACGGAAATACCTTCACAGTCATCTGTATAAACACGGAAATAACTTCACCACTATCTGTATAAACATGGAAATATCTACACTGCCATCAGGATAATCATGGAAATATGTACACAGTCATCTCTATAAACATGGAAATATCTACACCTCCATCTGTATAAACATGGAAATATCTACACCGCTATCTGTGAAAAGATGGATATATCTACACCGCAATATGTGCAAAGATGGAAATACCTACACCGCTCTCTGTGTAAACATGGAAATATCTACACCGCTGTCTGTATAAACATGGAAATATCTAAACTGCTATCTGTATAAACATGGAAATATCTATGCCGCCATCTGTATAAACAGGGAATTATCTACACCTACATCTGAATAAACATGGAAATATCTACACCGCTATCTGTATAAATATGGAAATATCTACACCGCTATCTCTATAAACATGGAAATAACTCCACCGCTATCTGTATAAACATGGAAATATCTCCACCACTATCTCTATAAACATGGAAATGTCTTCAACACTATCTGAGTAAACATGGAAATATCTTCAAGGCTATCTCTATAAACATGGAAATATCTACACAGACATCTGTATAAACATGGAAATACCTACACAGTCATCTGTATAAACATGGAAATATCTACATAGACATCTGTATAAACATGGAAATATCTACACAGCCATCTGTATAAACAAGGAAATATCTACACAGCCATCGCTATAAACATGGAAATATCTACACTGCTATCTGTATAAACATGGAAATAGCCTCACCACTGTCTGTGTAAACATGGAAATACCTTCACCGTTATCTGTATAAACAAGGAAATATCTACAGAGCTATCTGTATAAACATTGAAATAGCTCCAACGATATCTGTATAAACATGGAAATATCTACACCGATATCTGTTTAAACATGGAAATATCTACACCGCTATCTACATAAACATGGAAATAACTACACCGATTTTTGTATAAACATGGAAATATCCTGACCGCTATCTCTATAAACATGGAAATATCTACAACGCTATCTGTATAAACATGGAAGTATCTACACCGCTATCTGTATAAACATGGAAATATCTACACCGCTATCTGTATAAACATCGAAATATCTACATCGCTATCTGTATAAACATGGAAATATCTCCACCGCTATCTCTATAAACATGGAAATATCTACACCGCTATCTTTATAAACATGGGAATATCTACACCTCTATCCGTATAAACATGGAATTATCTAGAACAATATCTGTGTAAACATGGAAATATCTACACAGCTATCTGTGTAAACATGGAAATCTGTACACCACCATCCGTGTAAAGATGGAAATATCTACACTGCAATCTGTGCAATTATGGAAATATCTACACAGCTATCTGTATAAACATGGAAATATCTTCACCGCTATCTGTAAAAACATGGAAATATCTACAGCGCTATCTGCATAAATATGGAAATATCTACACCGATATCTCCATAAACTTGGAAATGTCTACACCGATATCTGCATAAACTTGGAAATATCTACTTGGCTATCACTATAAACATCGAATTATATACACCGCCATCTGTATAAACACGGAAATACCTTCACAGTCATCTGTATAAACACGGAAATATCTACACCACTATCTGTATAAACATGGAAATATCTACACTGCCATCAGGATAATCATGGAAATATCTACACAGCCGACTCTATGAACATGGAAATATCTACACCTCCATCTGTATAAACATGGAAATATCCACACCGCTATCTGTATAAACGTGGAAATATCTACACTGCTATCTCTGTAAACGTGGAAATACCTACTCCAATTTCTGTATAAATATGGAAATATCTACACCGCTATGTCTGTAAATGTGTAAACATATAAACCGTTATCTGGGTAAACATGGAGATATTTACACTGTTATCTCTATGAACATGGAAATATTTACAACGCTATCTGTATAAACATGGAAGTATCTCCACTGCTATCTGTATAAACATGGAAATATCTACACCGCTATCTGTATAAACATGGAAATAACAACACCACTATCTGTATAAACATGGAAGTATCTCCACTGCTATCTGTATAAACAAGGAAATATCTACACCGCTGTCAGTATAAACATGGAAATATCTACACCGCTATCTTTATAAACATGGAAATATCTACACCGCTATCTGTATAAACATGGAAATATGTACATCACAATCTGTATAAACATGGAAATATCTCCACCGCTATCTCTATAAACATGGAAATATCTACAACGCTATCTATATAAACATGGGAATATCTACACCTCTATCTCTATAAACATGGAATTATCTACAACACTATCTGTGTAAACATGGAAATATCTACACAGCTATCTGTGTAAACATGGAAATCTGTACACCACCATCCGTGTAAAGATGGAAATATCTACACCGCCATCTGTGCAATTATGGAAATATCTACACCTCCATCTGTATAAACATGGAAATATCTACACCGCTATCTGTGAAATGATGGAAATATCTACAACGCAATCTGTGCAAAGATGGAAATATCTACACGACTATCTGTGTAAACCTGGAAATATCTACACCGCTATCTGTATAAACATGGAAATATCTACACCGCTATCTGTATAAACATGGAAATATCTATGCCGCCATCTGTATAAACAGGGAATTATCTACACCTACATTTGAATAAACATGGAAATATCTACACCGCTATCTGTATAAATATGGAAATATCTACACCGCTCTCTCTATAAACATGGAAATATCTCCACCGCTATCTGTATAAAAATGGAAATATCTGTACCGCTATCTGTAAAACCTGGAAATATATACACCGCAGTCTGTATAAACATGGATATATCTCCACCTCTATCTGTATAAACATGGAAATATCTCCACCACTATCTCTATAAACATGGAAATGTCTACACCCCTATCTGTGTAAAAATGGAAATATCTTCATGGCTATCTCTATAAACATGGAAATATCTACACAGACATCTGTATAAACATGGAAATACCTACACAGACATCTGTATCAACATGGAAATATCTACACAGCCATCTCTATAAACATGGAAATATGTACACTGCTATCTGTATAAACATGGAAATAGCCACACCACTGTCTGTGTAAACATGGAAATACCTTCACCGTTATCTGTATAAACAAGGAAGTATCTACAGAGATATCTGTATAAATATTGAAATGTCTCCAACGATATCTGTATAAACATGGAAATATCTACACCGATATCTGTTTAAACATGGAAATATCTACACCGCTATCTACATGAACATGGAAATACCTACACCGCTTTCTGTATAAACATGGAAATATCCACACCGCTATCTCTATAAACATGGAAATATCCACACCGTTATCTTTATAAACATGGAAATATTTACACCACTATCTGTATAAACATGGAAATATTTACACCGCTATCTGTATAAACGTGGATATATCTACACCGCTATCTCTATAAACATGGAAATATCTACACCACTGTCTGTATAAACCTGAAAATATCTACACTGCTATCTCTATAAACATAGAAATATCTACACCGCTGTGTGTATAAACATGGAAATATCTGCAGCGATATCTGTATAAACATGCAAATATCTACACCGCTGTCTCTATAAGCATGGAAATATCTACAGTGCTATGTGTATAAACATGGAAATACCTACACCACTGTCTCTAAAAACATGGAATTATCTACACCGCTGTATCTATAAACATGCAAATAACTACACCGTTGTCTACATAAACTTGGAAATCTCTACACGGCTATCTCTATAAATGTGGAAATATCTACACCGCTGTCACTATAAACATGGAAATATCTACACCGCTATCTCAATAAACGTGGAAATATCTACACCGGTGTCTCTGTAAACATGGAAATATCTGCACCGCTATATGTATAAACTTGGAAATATCTACACCGCTATCTCTATAAACATGAAAATATCTACACCGCCATCTCCATAATCATGGAACTAACTACACCGCCATCTGTATGAACGTGGAAATATCTACACCGCTTTCTGTATAAACATGGAAACATCTACACTGCCATCTGTATAAAGATGGAAATATCTATACCGCGAGCTGTATAAACATGGAAATATCTAAACTGCTATCTGTATAAACATGGAAATAACAACTCCGCTATCTGTATAAACGTGGCAATATCTACACCGCTGTCTGTATAAATATGAAAATATGTACACCAATATGTCTATAAACATGGAAATACCTACACCGCTATGTGTATAAACATGGAAATGTCTACACCGCTATCTGCATAAACATGGAAATATCTACACCGCTACCTGTATAATGATGGAAATATCTACACCGCTATCACTATAAACATGGAAATACCCACACTTGTAAGTCTGTAACATGGAAAAATCCACACCGCCATCTGTATAAACATGGAAATATCTACACCGCTATCTGTATAAACATGGAAATTTCTACAACGGTAACTGTGTAAACATGGAAATATCTACACCACTATCTGTGTAAACATGGAAATATCTACACCGCTATCTCTGTAAAGATGGAAATATCTACACCGCTACCTGTATAAACGTGGAAATATCTACACTGCTATCTCTGTAAACGTGGAAATATATACTCCAATTTCTGTATAAACATGGAAATATCTACACCACTATCTGTGTAAATGTGTAAACATTTAAACCGTTATCTGTGTAAACATGGAAATATTTACACTGCTCTCTCTATGAACATGGAAATATTTACAACGCTATCTGTATAAACATGGAAGTATCTCCACTGCTATCTGTATAAACATGGAAATATCTACACCGCTATCTGTATAAACATGGAAATACCAACACCGCTATCTGTATAAACATGGAAGTATCTCCACTGCTATCTGTATAATCATGGAAATAGCTACACCACTATCTGTATAAACATGGAAATATCTACACCGCTATCTGTATAAACATGGAAATATCTACACCGCTATCTGCATAAACATGGAAATATCTACATCACTATCTGTATAAACCTGGAAATACCTCCACCGCTATCTCTATAAACATGGAAATATGTAAACCGCTATCTTTATAAAGATGGGAATGTCAACACATCTATCTGTATGAACATGGAATTATCTACAAAACTATCTGTGTAAACATGGAAATATCTACACAGCTATCTGTGTAAAGATGGAAATCTGTACACCACCATCCTTGTAAAGATGGAAATATCTACCCCGCACTCTGTGCAATTATGGAAATATCTACAATGCTATCTGTATAAACATGGAAATATCTACACCGCAATCTGTGCAAAGATGGAAATATCTACACGACTATCTGTGTAAACCTGGAAATATCTACACCGCAATCTGTGCAAGATGGAAATAGCTACACTGCTCTCTGTTTAAATATGTTAATACCTACACCGCTATCTGTATAAACATGGAAATATCTACACCGCTATCTGTATAAACATGGAAATATCTACGCCGACATCTGTATAAACAGGGAAATATCTGCACCTACATCTCAATAAACATGGAAATATCTACACCGCTATCTGTATAAATATGGAAATATCTACACTGCTATCTCTATAAACATGGAAATATCTCCACCGCTATCTGTATAAAAATGGAAATATCTGTACCACTATCTGTAAAACCTGGAAATATATACACCGCAGTCTGTATAAACATGGATATATCTCCACCGCTATCTGTATAAACATGGAAATATCTCCACCACTATCTCTATAAACATGGAAATGTCTTCACCCCTATCTGTGTAAACATGGAAATACCTTCATGGCTATCTCTATAAACATGGAAATATCTACACAGACATCTGTATAAACATGGAAATACCTACACAGTCATCTGTATAAACATGGAAATATCTACACAGTCATCTGTATAAACATGTAAATAACTACACCGCTATGTGTATAAAATGGAAATATCTACATGGTTATCTGTATAAACATGGAAATAGCCACACCACTGTCTGTGTAAACATGGAAATACCTTCACCGTTATCTGTATAAACAAGGAAATATCTACAGAGCTATCTGTATAAACATTGAAATATCTCCAACGATATCTGTATAAACATGGAAATATCTACACCAATATCTGTTTAAACATGGAAATATCTACACCGCTATCTACATGAACATGGAAATATCTACACCGCTTTCTGTATAAACATGGAAATATCCCCACCGCTATCTATATAAACCTGGAAATATCTTCACTGCTATCTGTATAAACATGGAAATATTTACACCATTATCTGTATAAACATGGAAATATTTACACCGCTATCTGAATAAACGTGGATATATCTACACCGCTATCTCTATAAACATGGAAATATATACACCGCAATGAGTATAAACATAGAAATATCTTCACCGCTGTCTGTATAAACATGGAAATATCTACACCGCTATCTCTATACACGTTGAAATATTTACACCGCTATATGTATAAACGCGGGAATATCTACATCGCTAACTGTATAAACGTTGAAATATCTACACTGCTATCTCTGTAAACGTGGTAATATCTACCCCAATTTCCATATAAACATGGAAATATCTACACCGCTATCTCTGTAAATGTGTAAACATTTAAACCGTTATCTGTGTAAACATGGAAATATTTACACTGCTATCTCTATGAACATGGAAATATTTACAACGCTATCTGTATAAACACGGAAGTATCTCCACTGATATCAATATAAACATGGAAATATCTACACCGCTATCTGTATAAACATGGAAATACCAACACCGCTATCTGTATAAACATGGAAATAGCCACACCACTGTCTGTGTAAACATGGAAATACCTTCACCGTTATCTGTATAAACAAGGAAATATCTACAGAGCTATCTGTATAAACATTGAAATATCTCCAACGATATCTGTATAAACATGGAAATAACTACACCGATATCTGTATAAACATGGAAATATCTACACCGATATCTGTTTAAACATGGAAATATCTACACCGCTATCTACATAAACCTCGAAATAACTACACCGCTTTTTGTATAAACATGGAAATATCCCCAACGCTATCTCTATAAACATGGAAATATCTACACCGCTATTTGTATAAACATGGAAATATTTACACCACTATCTGTATAAACATGGTAATATTTACACCGCTATCTGTATAAATGTGGATATATCTACACGGCTATCTCTATAAACATGGAAATATCTACACCGCTATCTCTATAAACATGGAAATGTCTACACCCCTATCTGTGTAAACATGGAAATACCTTCATGGCTATCTCTATAAACATGGAAATATCTACACAGACATCTGTATAAACATGGAAATACCTACACTGTCATCTGTTTAAACATGGAAATATCTACACAGTCATCTGTATAAACTTGAAAATATCTACACAGCCATCTGTATAAACATGGAAATATCTACACAGCCATCTCTATAAACATGGAAATATCTACACTGCTATCTGTATAAACATGGAAAAACCACACCACTGTCTGTGTAAACATGGAAATACCTTCACCGGTATCTGTATAAACAAGGAAATATCTACAGAGCTATCTGTATAAACATTGAAATATCTCCAACGATATCTGTATAAACATGGAAATATCTACACCGCTATCTGTTTAAACATGGAAATATCTTCACCGCTATCTACATGAACATGGAAATATCTACACCGCTATCTCTATAAACATGGAAATATTTACACCACTGTCTGTATAACCCTGAAAATATCTACACTGCTATCTCTATAAACATAGAAATATCTACACCGCTGTCTGTATAAACATGGAAATATCTACAGCAATATCTGTATAAACATGCAAATATCTACACTGCTGTCTATATAAACATGGAAATATCTACACTCTTATGTGTATAAACATGGAAATATCTACAGCGCTGTCTCTAAAAACATGGAAATATCTACACCGCTGTATCTATAAACATGCAAATATCTTCACCGTTGTCTACATAAACTTGGAAAGCTCTACACGGCTATCTCTATAAATGTGGAAATATCTACACCGCTGTCTCTATAAACATGGAAATATCTACACCGCTATCTCTATAAACGTGGAAATATCTACACCGGTGTCTCTGTAAACATGGAAATATCTACACCGCTATATGTATAAACATGGAAATATCTACACCGCTATCTCTATAAACGTGGGAATATCTACACCGCTATCTGTATAAACGTGGAAATATCTACACTGCTATCTCTGTAAACGTGGAAATATCTACTCCATTTTCTGTATAAACATGGAAATATCTACACCGCTATCTCTGTAAATGTGTAAACATATAAACCATTATCTGTGTAAACATGGAGATATTTACACTGCTATCTCTATGAACATGGAAATATTTTCAACGCTATCTGTATAAACATGGAAGTATCTCCACTGCTATCTGTATAAACATGGAAATATCTACACCGCTATCTGTATAAACATGGAAATAACAACACCGCTATCCTTATAAACATGGAAATATCTACACCGCTATCTGTATAAACATGGAAATATCTACATCACTATCTCTATAAACCTGGAAATATCTACACCGCTATCTCTATAAACATGGAAATATCTACACCGCTATCTTTATAAACATGGGAATATCTACACCTCTATCTGTATAAACATGGAATTATCTACAACACTATCTGTGTAAACATGGAAATATCTACACAGCTATCTGTGTAAACATGGAAATCTGTACACCACCATCCGTGTAAAAATGGAAAGATCTACACCGCAATCTGTGCAATTATGGAAATATCTACACTGCTATCTGTATAAACATGGAAATATCTACACAGCTATCTGTATAAACATGGAAATATCTACAGCGCTATCTGCATAAATATGGAAATATCTACACCGCTATCTCTATAAACTTGGAAATGTCTACACCGTTATCTGCATAAACTTGGAAATATCTATTGGCTCTCACTATAAACATGGAATTATCTACACCGCCATCTGTATAAACACGGAAATACCTTCACAGTCATCTGTATAAACACGGAAATATCTACACCACTCTCTGTATAAACATGGAAATATCTACACTGCCATCAGGATAATCATGGAAATATCTACACAGCCGTCTCTATAAACATGGAAATATCTACACCTCCATCTGTATAAACATGGAAATATCTACACCGCTATCTGTGAAAAGATGGAAATATCTACACCGCAGTCTGTGCAAAGATGGAACTATCTACACGACTATCTGTGTAAACCTGGAAATATCTACACCGCAATCTGTGCAAAGATGGAAATAGCTACACCGCTCTCTGTGTAAACAAGGAAATATCTACACCGGTATCTGTATAAACATGGAAATATCTACACCGCTATCTATATAAACATGGAAATATCTACGCCGCCATCTGTATAAACAGGGAAATATCTACACCTACATCTGAATAAACATGGAAATATCTACACCGCTATCTGTATAAATATGGAAATATCTACACCGCTATCTCTATAAACATGGAAATATCTCCACCGCTATCTGTATAAAAATGGAAATATCTGTACCGCTATCTGTAAAACCTGGAAATATATACACCGCAGTCTGTATAAACATGGATAGATCTCCACCGCCATCTGTATAAACATGGAAATATCTCCACCAATATCTCTATAAACATGGAAATGTCTACACCCCTATCAGTGTAAACATGGAAATATCTTCATGGCTATCTCTATAAACATGGAAATATCTACACAGACATCTGTATAAACATGGAAATTCCTACACAGTCATCTGTCTAAACATGGAAATATCTACACAGTCATCTGTATAAACATGGAAATATCTACAAAGCCATCTGTATAAACATGGAAATATCTACACAGCCATCTCTATAAACATGGAACTATCTACACTGCTATCTGTATAAACATGGAAATAGCCACAACACTGTCTGTGTAAACATGGACATAACTTCAACATTATCTGTATAAACAAGGAAATATCTACAGAGCTATCTGTATAAACATTGAAATATCTCCAACGATATCTGTATAAACATGGAAATAACTACACCGATATCTGTATAAACATGGAAATATCTACACCGATATCTGTTTAAACATGGAAATATCTACACCGCTATCTACATAAACCTCGAAATAACTACACCGCTTTTTGTATAAACATGGAAATATCCCCAACGCTATCTCTATAAACATGGAAATATCTACACCGCTATCTGTATAAACATGGAAATATTTACACCACTATCTGTATAAACATGGTAATATTTACACCGCTATCTGTATAAATGTGGATATATCTACACGGCTATCTCTATAAACATGGAAATATCTACACCGCTATCTCTATAAACATGGAAATGTCTACACCCCTATCTGTGTAAACATGGAAATACCTTCATGGCTATCTCTATAAACATGGAAATATCTACACAGACATCTGTATAAACATGGAAATACCTACACTGTCATCTGTTTAAACATGGAAATATCTACACAGTCATCTGTATAAACTTGAAAATATCTACACAGTCATCTGTATAAACATGGAAATATCTACACAGCCATCTCTATAAACATGGAAATATCTACACTGCTATCTGTATAAACATGGAAAAACCACACCACTGTCTGTGTAAACATGGAAATACCTACACCGCTATCTACATGAACATGGAAATATCTACACCGCTTTCTGTATAAACATGGAAATATCCCCACCTCTCTCCCTATAAACATGGAAATATCTACACCGCTATCTGTATAAACATGGAAATATTTGCACCACTATCTGTATAAACATGGAAATATTTACACCACTATCTGTTAAACGTGGAGGTATCTACACCGCTATCTCTATAAACATGGAAATATCTACACCACTGTCTGTATAACCCTGAAAATATCTACAATGCTATCTCTACAAACATAGAAATATCTACACCGCTGTCTGTATAAACATGGAAATATCTACAGCAATATCTGTATAAACATGCAAATATCTACACCGCTGTCTCTGTAAACATGGAAATATCTACACTGCTATGTGTATAAACATGGAAATATCTACAGCGCTGTCTCTAAAAACATGGAAATATCTACACCGCTGTATCTATAAACATGCAAATATCTACACCGTTGTGTACATAAACTTGGAAATCTCTACACGGCTATCTCTATAAATGTGGAAATATCTACACCGCTGTCTCTATAAACATGGAAATATCTACACCGCTATCTCTACAAACGTGGAAATATTTACACCGCTTTATGTATAAACGCGGGAATATCTACATCGCTAACTGTATAAACTTGGAAATATCTACACTGCTATCTGTGTAAACGTGGAAATATCTACTCCAATTTCCGTATAAACATGGAAATATCTACACCGCTATCTCTGTAAATGTGTAAACATTTAAACCGTTATGTGTGTAAACATGGAAATATTTACACTGCTATCTCTATGAACATGGAAATATTTACAACGCTCTCTGCATAAACACGGAAGTATCTCCAATGATATCTGTATAAACATGGAAATATCTACACCGCTATCTGTGAAAAGATGGAAATATCTACACCGCAGTCTGTGCAAAGATGGAAATATCTACACGACTATCTGTGTAAACCTGCAAATATCTACACCGCAATCTGTGCAAAGATGGAAATAGCTACACCGCTATCTGTGTAAACAAGGAAATATCTACACCGCTATCTGTATAAACATGGAAATATCTACACCGCTATCTGTATAAACTTGGAAATATCTACAGCGCTATCTGCATAAATATGGAAATATCTACACCGCTGTCTCTATTAACTTGGAAATGTCTACACCGTTATCTGCATAAACTTGGAAATATCTACTTGGCTATCTCTATAAACATGGAATTATCTATACCGCACTCTGTGCAATTATGGAAATATCTACACCGCTATCTGTATAAACAGGGAAATATCTACACCTACATCTGAATAAACATGGAAATATCTGCACCGCTATCTCTATAAACATGGAAATATCTCCACCGCTATCTGTATAAAAATGGAAATATCTGTACCGCTATCTGTAAAACCTGGAAATATATACACCGCAGTCTGTATAAACATGGATATATCTCCACCGCTGTCTGTATAAACATGGAAATATCTCTACCACTATCTCTATAAACATGGAAATGTCTACACCCCTATCTGTGTAAACATGGAAATATCTTCATGGCTATCTCTATAAACATGGAAATATCTACACAGACATCTGTATAAACATGGAAATACCTACACAGTCATCTGTATAAACATGGAAATATCTACACAGTCATCTGTATAAACATGGAAATATCTACAAAGCCATCTGTATAAACATGGAAATATCTACACAGCCATCTCTATAAACATGGAAATATCTACACTGCTATCTGTATAAACATGGAAATAGCCACACCAATGTCTGTGTAAACATGGAAATACCTTCACCATTATCTGTATAAACAAGGAAATATCTACAGAGCTATCTGAATAAACATTGAAATATCTCCAACGATATCTGTATAAACATGGAAATAACTACACCGATATCTGTTTAAACATGGAAATATCTACACCGCTATCTACATGAACATGGAAATATCTACACTGCTTTCTGTATAAACATGGAAATATCCCCACAGCTATCTCTATAAACACGGAAATATCTACACCGCTATCTGTATAAATATGGAGATATTTACACCACTATCTGTATAAACATGGAAATATCTACACTGCCATCAGGATAATCATGGAAATATCTACACAGCCACCTCTATAAACATGGAAATATCTACACTTCCATCTGTATAAACATGGAAATACCTACACCGCTATCTGTGAAAAGATGGAAATATCTACACCGCAATCTGTGCAAAGATGGAAATATCTACACGACTATCTGTGTAAACCTGCAAATATCTACACCGCAATCTGTGCAAAGATGCAAATAGCTACAACGCAATCTGTGTAAACAAGGAAATATCTACACCGCTATCTGTATAAACATGGAAATATCTACACCGCTATCTGTATAAACATGGAAATATCTACATCGTTATCTGTATAAACCTGGAAATATCTCCACCGCTATCTCTATAAACATGGAAATATCTACACCGCTATCTTTATAAACATGGGAATATCTACACCTCTATCTGTATAAACATGGAATTATCTACAACACTATCTGTGAAAACATGGAAATATCTACACAGCTATCTGTGTAAACATGGAAATCTTTTCACCACCATCCGTGTATAGATGGCAATATCTCCACCGCACTGTGTGCAATTATGGCAATATCTACACCGCTATTTGTATAAACATGGAAATATCTACACCGCTATTTGTATAAACTTGGAAATATCTACAGCGCTATCTGCATAAATATGGAAATATCTACATCGCTATCTCTATAAACTTGGAAATGTCTACACCGTTATCTGCATAAACTTGGAAATATCTACTTGGCTATCTCTATAAACATGGAATTATCTACACCGCCATCTGTATAAACACGGAAATACCTTCACAGTCATCTGTATAAACACGGAAATATCTACACCACTATCTGTATAAACGTGGAAATATCTACACTGCCATCAGGATAATCATGGAAATATCTACACAGCCGTCTCTATAAACATGGAAATATCTACACCTCCATCTGTATAAACATGGAAATATCTACACCGCTATCTGTGAAAAGATGGAAATATCTACACCGCAATCTGTGCAAAGATGGAAATATCTACACGACTATCTGTGTAAACCTGGAAATATCTACACCGCAATCTGTGCAAAGATGGAAATAGCTACACGGCTCTCTGTGTAAACATGGAAATATCTACACCGCTGTCTGTATAAACATGGAAATATCTACACCGCTATCTGCATAAACATGGAAATATCTACGCCGCCATCTGTATAAACAGGGAGATATCTACACCTACATCTGAATAAACATGGAAATATCTACACCGCTATCTGTATAAATATGGAAATATCTACACCGCTATCTCTATAAACATGGAAATATCTCCACCGCTATCTGTATAAAAATGGAAATATCTGTACCGCTATCTGTAAAACCTGGAAATATATACACCGCAGTTTGTATAAATATGGATATATCTCCACCGCTATCTGTATAAACATGGAAATATCTCCACCACTATCTCTATAAACATGGAAATGTCTACACCCCTATCTGTGTAAACATGGAAATACCTTCATGGCTATCTCTATAAACATGGAAATATCTACACCGCAATCTGTGAAAACATGGAAATATCTACACCAATATCTGTAAAAACATGGAAATAACTACACCGCTATCTGTATAAACATGGAAATATCTACACCGTGATCTGTATAAACATGGAAATATCTACAGCGCCTTCTCTATAAACATTGAAATATCTACACTGCCATCTGTAAAAATATGGAAATATCTACACAGTCATCTGAATAAACATGGAAATAACTACACCACCATCTGTGTAAACATGGAAATACCTACAATACCATCTGTATACACATGGAAATATCTACACAGACATCTGTATAAATATGGAAATATCTACACCGCCATCTGTATAAACATGGAAATATCTACACTGCCATCTGTAGAAAGATGGAAATATCTACACCGCTGTCTCTATAAATATGGAAATATCTACACCGCCATCTCTATAAACATGAAAATATCTACACTGCCATCTCCATAAAGATGGAAGTATCTACTCCGCCATGTGTATAAACACGGAAATATCTACACCACCATCTGTGCAAACATGGAAATATCTACACCGCTATCTGTATAAACATGGAAATATCTACACCGCTATCTCTATAAACATGGAAATATCCACACAGCGATCTGTGTAAACATGGAAATATGTACACCGCGATCTGTATAAACATGGAAATATATTCACCACGATCTGTAAACATGGAAATATCTACACCGCTATCTGTATAAACATGGTAATATCTACACCACCATCTATATAAACATGGAAATATCTACACCGCCATCTGTATAAACATGGAAATATCTACAATGCCATCTGTAGAAAGATGGAAATATCTACACCGCAATCTGTGTAAACAAGGAAATATCTACACCGCTATCTGTATAAACATGGAAATATCTACACCGCGATCTGTATAAACATGGAAATATCTACAGCGCCATCTCTATAAACATTGAAATATCTACACTGCCATCTGTAAAAACATGGATATATCTACACAGTCATCTGAATAAACATGGAAATATCTACACCACCATCTGTATAAACATGGAAGTATCTTCACCGCCATCTGTATAAACACGGAAATATCTACACCACCATCTGCATGTCCATGGAAATATCTACGCCGCCATCTGTATAAACATGGAAATATGAACACGGCCATCTGTGTATAGATGGAAATATCAGCACCGCCATCTGTACAAACATGGAAATATCTACACCGCTATCTCTATAAACATTGAAATATCTGCACTGCCATCTGTAAAAACATGGAAATACCTATATAGTCATCTGTATAAAAATGGAAATATCTACACCGCCATCTATATAAACATGGAAATATCTACACCGCTATGTCTATAAACATGGAAATACCTACACCACTATCTCTATAAACATGGAAATATCTACACCGTTATCTGTATAAACAAGGAAATATCTACGCCGCCATCTGTATAAACATGGAAATATCTACACGGCCATCTCTGTATAGATGGAAATATCAACACCGCCATCTGTACAAACATGGAAATATCTACACCGCTATCTCTATAAACATGGAAATATCTGCACTGCCATCTGTAAAAACATGGAAATACCTATACAGTCATCTGTATAAACATGGAAATATCTACAATGCCATCTGTATACACATGGAAATATCTACACAGCCATCTGTATAAACATGTAAATATTTACACTGCTATCTCTATAAACATGGAAATATCTACACCGCCATCTCTATAAACATGATAATATCTACACTACCATCTCCATAAACATGGAAGTAACTACTCCGCCATCTGTATAAACATGGAAACATCTACACCGCCATCAGTGTGAATGAGGAAATATCTACAATGCCATCTGTATAGAGATATAAATATCTGGACCGCGAGCTGTATAAACATGGAAATATCTACATCGCTATCTGTATAAACGTGGAAATACCAACACCGCTATCGGTATAAACATGGAAATATCTACAACGCCATCTATATAAACATGGAAATATCTACACCGCTATGTCTATAAACATGGAAATACCTACACCACTATCTCTATAAACATGGAAATATCTACACCGTTATCTGTATAAACAAGGAAATATCTACACCGCTATCTGTATAAACATGGAAATATCTACACCGCGATCTGTATGAACATGGAAATATCTACACCCCGATCTGTATAAACATGGAGATAGCTTCACCACGATCTGTATAAACATGGAAATATCTACACCACTATCTGTATAAACATGGTAATATCTACACCACCATCTATATAAACATGGAAATATCTACACCGCCATCTGTATAAACATGGAAATATCTACAACGCCATCTATAGAAAGCTGGAAATATCTACACCGCAATCTGTGAAAACATGGAAATATCTACACCAATATCTGTAAAAACATGGAAATATCTACACCGCTATCTGTATAAACATGGAAATATCTACACTGCGGTCTGCATAAACATGGATATATCTACACCGCTATCTCTATAAACATGGAAATATCTGCACTGCCATCTGTAAAAACATGGAAATACCTATACAGTCATCTGTATAAACATGGAAATATCTACAATGCCATCTGTATACACATGGAAATATCTACACAGCCATCTGTATAAACATGTAAATATTTACACTGCTATCTCTATAAACATGGAAATATCTACACCGCCATCTCTATAAACATGATAATATCTACACTACCATCTCCATAAACATGGAAGTAACTACTCCGCCATCTGTATAAACATGGAAACATCTACACCGCCATCAGTGTGAATGAGGAAATATCTACAATGCCATCTGTATAGAGATATAAATATCTGGACCGCGAGCTGTATAAACATGGAAATATCTACATCGCTATCTGTATAAACGTGGAAATACCAACACCGCTATCGGTATAAACATGGAAATATCTACAACGCCATCTATATAAACATGGAAATATCTACACCGCTATGTCTATAAACATGGAAATACCTACACCACTATCTCTATAAACATGGAAATATCTACACCGTTATCTGTATAAACAAGGAAATATCTACACCGCTATCTGTATAAACATGGAAATATCTACACCGCGATCTGTATGAACATGGAAATATCTACACCCCGATCTGTATAAACATGGAGATAGCTTCACCACGATCTGTATAAACATGGAAATATCTACACCACTATCTGTATAAACATGGTAATATCTACACCACCATCTATATAAACATGGAAATATCTACACCGCCATCTGTATAAACATGGAAATATCTACAACGCCATCTATAGAAAGATGGAAATATCTACACCGCAATCTGTGAAAACATGGAAATATCTACACCAATATCTGTAAAAACATGGAAATATCTACACCGCTATCTGTATAAACATGGAAATATCTACACTGCGGTCTGCATAAACATGGATATATCTACACCGCTATCTCTATAAACATGGAAATATCTGCACTGCCATCTGTAAAAACATGGAAATACCTATACAGTCATCTGTATAAACATGGAAATATCTACACCACGATCTGTATAAACATGGAAATATTTACACCGCTATCTGTACAATCATGGAAATTTCTACACCGTTATCTGTATAAATATGGAAATTTCTACACCGCTATCTCTATAAACATGGAAATATCTACACCGCCATCTGTATAAACATGGAAATACCTATATAGACATCTGTGTAAACATGGAAATATCTACACCACCATCTGTATAAACATGGAAATATCTACAATGCCATCTGTATACACATGGAAATACCTACACGGCAATCTGTGTATAGATGGAAACATCAACACCGCCATCTGTACAAACTTGGAAATATCTACACTGCTATCTCTATAAACTGGGAAATATCTACACT
This sequence comes from Pan paniscus, assembly GCF_029289425.2. NCBI lineage: Eukaryota > Metazoa > Chordata > Mammalia > Primates > Hominidae > Pan > Pan paniscus. The sequence continues at coordinate 127,784,972 of NC_073255.2, forward strand.
GCGGTCTGCATAAACATGGATATATCTACACCGGTATCTGTATAAACATGGAAATATCTACACCACGATCTGTATAAACATGGAAATAACTACACCGCTAATTGTATAAACAAGGAAATATCTACACCGTGATCTGTATAAACATGGAAATATTAACACCGCTATCTGTATAATCATGGAAATTTCTACACCGTTATCTGTATAAATATGGAAATATCTACACCGCTATCTCTATAAACATGGAAATATCTACAACGCCATCTATATAAACATGTTAATATCTACACTGCTATGTCTATAAACATGGAAATACCTACACCGCTATCTCTATAAACATGGAAATATCTACACCGCTATATGTATAAACATGGAAATATCTATACAGCGATCTGTATAAACATGGAAATATCTACACCGCGGTCTGTATAAACATGGAAATATCTACACCGCTATCTGTATAAACATGGAAATATCTACACAGCTATCTCTATAAACATTGAAATATATTCACGGCCATCTGTATAAACATGGAAATAACTACAAAGTCATCTGTATTAACATGGAAATATCTACACAGCCATCTGTATAAACATGGAAATATCTACACGGCCATCTGTGTATAGATGGAAATATCAACACCGCCATCTGTACAAACATGGAAATATCTACACCGCTATCTGTATAAACATAGAAATACCGACACTGCAGTCTGTATAAACATGGAAATATCTGCACTGCCATCTGTAAAAACATGGAAATAACTATACAGTCATCTGTATACACATGGAAATCTCTACAATGCCATCTGTATACACATGGAAATATCTACACAGCCATCTGTATAAACATGTAAATATTTACGCTGCTATCTCTATAAACATGGAAATATCTTCACCGCCATCTCTATAAACATGAAAATATCTACACTGCCATCTCCATAAACATGGAACTAACTACACCGCCATCTGTATAAACATGGAAACACCTACACCGCCATCAGTGTGAATGAGGAAATATCTACAATGCCATCTGTATAGAGATATAAATATCTGGACCGCGAGCTGTATAAACATGGAAATATCTACATCGCTATCTGTATAAACGTGGAAATACCAACACCGCTATCGGTATAAACATGGAAATATCTACACCGCCATCTATATAAACATGGAAATATCTACACCGCGATCTGTATGAACATGGAGATATCTTCACCACGATCTGTATAAACATGGAAATATCTACACCACTATCTGTATAAACATGGTAATATCTACACGACCATCTATATAAACATGGAAATATCTACACCGCCATCTGTATAAACATGGAAATATCTACAATGCCATCTATAGAAAGATGGAAATATCTACACCGCAATCTATGAAAACATGGAAATATCTACACCAATATCTGTAAAAACATGGAAATATCTACACCGCTATCTGTATAAACATGGAAATATCTACAGCGCCTTCTCTATAAACGTTGAAATATCTACACTGCCATCTGTAAAAATATGGAAATATCTACACAGTCATCTGAATAAACATGGAAATATCTACACCACCATCTGTGTAAACATGGAAATACCTACAATACCATCTGTATACACATGAAATTATCTACACAGACATCTGTATAAATATGGAAATATCTACACCACCATCTGTATCAACATGGAAATATCTACACTGCCATCTGTAGAAAGATGGAAATATCTACACCGCTATCTCTATAAATATGGAAATATCTACACCGTCATCTCCATAAACATGAAAATATCTACACTGCCATCTCCATAAAGATGGAAGTATCAACCCCGCCATGTGTATAAACACGGAAATATCTACACCACCATCTGTGTAAACATGGAAATATCTACACCGCTATCTGTATAAACATGGAAATATCTACACCGCCATTTGCATGTCCATGGAAATATCTACGCCAACATCTGTATAAACATGGAAATATCTACACGGCCTTCTGTGTATAGATGGAAATATCAACACCGCCATCTGTACAAACATGGAAATATCTACACCGCTATCTCTATAAACATGGAAATATCTGCACTGCCATCTGTAAAAACGTGGAAGGACCTATACAGTCATCTGTATAAACATGGAAACATCTACAATGACATCTGTAGAAAGATGGAAATGTCTACACCGCAATCTGTGTAAACATGGAAATATCTACACCGATATCTGTAAAAACATGGAAATATCTACACCGCTATCTGTATAAACATGGAAATATCTACACCGTGATCTGTATAAACATGGAAATATCTACACCGCTATCTGTATAAACATGGAAATAACTACACCGTTATCTGTATAAACATGGAAATATCTACACAGCTATCTCCATAAAAATGGAAATATCTACACCGCCATCTGTATAAACACGGAAATACCTACAAAGTCATCTGTATAAAGATGGAAATATCTACACAGACATGTGTACATGCATGGAAATATTTACACCGCTATCTATATAAACATGGAAATAACTACAGCGCTATCTGTATAAACATGGAAATATCTACACCGCAGTCTTCATAAACATGGAAATATATACACCGCTATCTGTATAAACATGGTAATATCTACACCACCATCTATATAAACATGGAAATATCTACACCGCCATCTGTATAAACATGGAAATATCTACAATGCCATCTGTAGAAAGATGGAAATATCTACACCGCAATCGGTGTAAACATGGAAATATCTACACCGATATCTGTAAAAACATGGAAATATCTACACTGCTATCTATATAAACATGGAAATATCTACACCGCGATCTGCATAAACATGGAAATATCTACACCGCGATCTGTATAAACATGGAAATATCTACACCGCTATCTGTATAAACATGAATATATCTACACAGCTATCTCTATAAACATGGAAATATCTACACCACCATCTGTATAAACATGGAAATACCTACAAAGACATCTGTATATACATGGAAATATCTACAAAGCCATCTGTATAAACATGGAAATATCTACACAGCCATCTGTATATACATGGAAATATCTACACCACTATCTGTATAAACATGGAAATAACTACACCGCTATTTGTATAAACAAGGAAATATTTACACCGTGATCTGTATAAACATGGAAATATTTACACTGCTATCTGTATAATCATGGAAATTTCTACACCGTTATCTCTATAAACATGGAAATATCTACACCACCATCTATATAAACATGGAAATATCTACACCACCATCTGTATAAACATGGAAATATCTACAATACCATCTGTATACACATGGAAATACCTACACGGCAATCTGTGTATAGATGGAAACATCAACACTGCCATCTGTACAAACTTGGAAATATCTACACTGCTATCTCTATAAACATGGAAATATCTACCCTGCGGTCTGTATAAACATGGAAATATCTACACCGGTATCTGTATAAACATGGAAATATCTACACCGCGATCTGTACAAATATGGAAATATCTACACCACGATCTGTATAAACATGGAAATATATGCACCGCTATCTCTATAGACATGGAATTATCTACAAAGCCATCTGTATAAACATGGAAATACCTACACAGACATGTGTGGGAACATGGAAATATCTACACTGCCATCTGTATAAACATAGAAATATCTACACAGCCCTCTGTATAAATATGGAGATAACTGCATAGGCATCTGTATAAACATGGAAATATCTGCACCACTATCTGTATAAACATGGAAATTCCTACACTGCTGTCTCTATAAACATGGAAATATGTACACCGCTATGTGTATAAACATGGAAATATCTCCACTGCTGTCTGTATAAACATGGAAATATCTCCACCGTTATCTGTATAAACATAGAAATATCTACAGCTCCATCTCTATAAACATTGAAATATCTACTATGCAATCTGTAAAAACAGAAATATCTAAACAATCATCTGAATAAACATGGAAATATCTACACCACCATCTGTATAAACATGGAAACACCTACAATACCATCTGTATACACATGGAAATATCTACACAGACATCTGTATAAATATGGAAATATCTACACCGCCATCTGTATAAACATGGAAATATCTACACTGCCATCTGTAGAAAGATGGAAATATCTACACCGCTATCTCCATAAATATGCAAATATCCACACCGCCATCTCTATAAACATGAAAATATCTACACTGCCATCTCCATAAAGATGGATATATCTACTCCGCCATGTGTATAAACACGGAAATATCTTCACCACCATCTGTGAAAACATGGAAATATCTACACCGCAATCTGTATAAACATGGAAATATCTACACTGCCGTCTGCATGTCCATGGAAATATCTACGCCGCCATCTGTATAAACATGGAAATATCTACACGGCCATCTCTGTATAGATGGAAATATCAACACCGCCATCTGTACAAACATGGAAATATCTACACCGCTATCTCTATAAACATGGAAATATCTGCACTGCCATCTGTAAAAACATGGAAATACCTATACAGTCATCTGTATAAACATGGAAATATCTACAATGCCATTTGTATACACATGGAAATATCTACACAGCCATCTGTATAAACATGTAAATATTTACACTGCTATCTCTATAAACATGGAAATATCTACACCGCCATCTCTATAAACATGATAATATCTACACTACCATCTCCATAAACATGGAAGTAACTACTCCGCCATCTGTATAAACATGGAAACATCTACACCGCCATCAGTGTGAATGAGGAAATATCTACAATGCCATCTGTATAGAGATATAAATATCTGGACCGCGAGCTGTATAAACATGGAAATATCTACATCGCTATCTGTATAAACGTGGAAATACCAACACCGCTATCGGTATAAACATGGAAATATCTACAACGCCATCTATATAAACATGGAAATATCTACACCGCTATGTCTATAAACATGGAAATACCTACACCACTATCTCTATAAACATGGAAATATCTACACCGTTATCTGTATAAACAAGGAAATATCTACACCGCTATCTGTATAAACATGGAAATATCTACACCGCGATCTGTATGAACATGGAAATATCTACACCCCGATCTGTATAAACATGGAGATAGCTTCACCACGATCTCTATAAACATGGAAATATCTACACCACTATCTGTATAAACATGGTAATATCTACACCACCATCTATATAAACATGGAAATATCTACACCGCCATCTGTATAAACATGGAAATATCTACAACGCCATCTATAGAAAGATGGAAATATCTACACCGCAATCTGTGAAAACATGGAAATATCTACACCAATATCTGTAAAAACATGGAAATATCTACACCGCTATCTGTATAAACATGGAAATATCTACACTGCGGTCTGCATAAACATGGATATATCTACACCGCTATCTCTATAAACATGGAAATATCTGCACTGCCATCTGTAAAAACATGGAAATAACTATACAGTCATCTGTATAAACATGGAAATATCTACACCACGATCTGTATAAACATGGAAATATTTACACCGCTATCTGTACAATCATGGAAATTTCTACATCGTTATCTGTATAAATATGGAAATTTCTACACCGCTATCTCTATAAACATGGAAATATCTACACCGCCATCTGTATAAACATGGAAATACCTATATAGACATCTGTGTAAACATGGAAATATCTACACCACCATCTGTATAAACATGGAAATATCTACAATGCCATCTGTATACACATGGAAATACCTACACGGCAATCTGTGTATAGATGGAAACATCAACACCGCCATCTGTACAAACTTGGAAATATCTACACTGCTATCTCTATAAACTGGGAAATATCTACACTGCGGTCTGCATAAACATGGATATATCTACACCGGTATCTGTATAAACATGGAAATATCTACACCACGATCTGTATAAACATGGAAATAACTACACCGCTAATTGTATAAACAAGGAAATATCTACACCGTGATCTGTATAAACATGGAAATATTAACACTGCTATCTGTATAATCATGGAAATTTCTACACCGTTATCTGTATAAATATGGAAATATCTACACCGCTATCTCTATAAACATGGAAATATCTACAACGCCATCTATATAAACATGTTAATATCTACACCGCTATGTCTATAAACATGGAAATACCTACACCGCTATCTCTATAAACATGGAAATATCTACACCGCTATATGTATAAACATGGAAATATCTATACAGCGATCTGTATAAACATGGAAATATCTACACCGCGATCTGTATAAACATGGAAATATCTACACCGCTATCTGTATAAACATGGAAATATCTACACAGCTATCTCTATAAACATTGAAATATATTCACGGCCATCTGTATAAACATGGAAATAACTACAAAGTCATCTGTATTAACATGGAAATATCTACACAGCCATCTGTATAAACATGGAAATATCTACACGGCCATCTGTGTATAGATGGAAATATCAACACCGCCATCTGTACAAACATGGAAATATCTACACCGCTATATCTATAAACATGGAAATATCTGCACTGCCATCTGTAAAAACATGGAAATAACTATACAGTCATCTGTATACACATGGAAATCTCTACAATGCCATCTGTATACACATGGAAATATCTACACAGCCATCTGTATAAACATGTAAATATTTACGCTGCTATCTCTATAAACATGGAAATATCTTCACCGCCATCTCTATAAACATGAAAATATCTACACTGCCATCTCCATAAACATGGAACTAACTACACCGCCATCTGTATAAACATGGAAACACCTACACCGCCATCAGTGTGAATGAGGAAATATCTACAATGCCATCTGTATAGAGATATAAATATCTGGACCGCGAGCTGTATAAACATGGAAATATCTACATCGCTATCTGTATAAACGTGGAAATACCAACATCGCTATCGGTATAAACATGGAAATATCTACACCGCCATCTATATAAACATGGAAATATCTACACCGCGATCTGTATGAACATGGAAATATCTACACCCCGATATGTATAAACATGGAGATATCTTCACCACGATCTGTATAAACATGGAAATATCTACACCACTATCTGTATAAACATGGTAATATCTACACCACCATCTATATAAACATGGAAATATCTACACCGCCATCTGTATAAACCTGGAAATATCTACAATGCCATCTATAGAAAGATGGAAATATCTACACCGCAATCTATGAAAACATGGAAATATCTACACCAATATCTGTAAAAACATGGAAATATCTACACCGCTATCTGTATAAACATGGAAATATCTACACCGCGATCTGTATAAACATGGAAATATCTACAGCGCCTTCTCTATAAACGTTGAAATATCTACACTGCCATCTGTAAAAATATGGAAATATCTACACAGTCATCTGAATAAACATGGAAATATCTACACCACCATCTGTGTAAACATGGAAATACCTACAATACCATCTGTATACACATGAAAATATCTACACAGACATCTGTATAAATATGGAAATATCTACACCACCATCTGTATAAACATGGAAATATCTACACTGCCATCTGTAGAAAGATGGAAATATCTACACCGCTATCTCTATAAATATGGAAATATCTACACCGTCATCTCCATAAACATGAAAATATCTACACTGCCATCTCCATAAAGATGGAAGTATCAACTCCGCCATGTGTATAAACACGGAAATATCTACACCACCATCTGTGTAAACATGGAAATATCTACACCGCTATCTGTATAAACATGGAAATATCTACACCGCCATTTGCATGTCCATGGAAATATCTACGCCAACATCTGTATAAACATGGAAATATCTACACGGCCTTCTGTGTATAGATGGAAATATCAACACCGCCATCTGTACAAACATGGAAATATCTACACCGCTATCTCTATAAACATGGAAATATCTGCACTGCCATCTGTAAAAACGTGGAAGGACCTATACAGTCATCTGTATAAACATGGAAACATCTACAATGACATCTGTAGAAAGATGGAAATGTCTACACCACAATCTGTGTAAACATGGAAATATCTACACCGATATCTGTAAAAACATGGAAATATCTACACCGCTATCTGTATAAACATGGAAATATCTACACCGTGATCTGTATAAACATGGAAATATCTACACCGCTATCTGTATAAACATGGAAATAACTACACCGTTATCTGTATAAACATGGAAATATCTACACAGCTATCTCCATAAAAATGGAAATATCTACACCGCCATCTGTATAAACACGGAAATACCTACAAAGTCATCTGTATAAAGATGGAAATATCTACACAGACATGTGTACATGCATGGAAATATTTACACCGCTATCTATATAAACATGGAAATAACTACAGCGCTATCTGTATAAACATGGAAATATCTACACCGCAGTCTTCATAAACATGGAAATATATACACCGCTATCTGTATAAACATGGTAATATCTACACCACCATCTATATAAACATGGAAATATCTACACCGCCATCTGTATAAACATGGAAATATCTACAATGCCATCTGTAGAAAGATGGAAATATCTACACCGCAATCGGTGTAAACATGGAAATATCTACACCGATATCTGTAAAAACATGGAAATATCTACACTGCTATCTATATAAACATGGAAATATCTACACCGCGATCTGCATAAACATGGAAATATCTACACCGCGATCTGTATAAACATGGAAATATCTACACCGCTATCTGTATAAACATGAATATATCTACACAGCTATCTCTATAAACATGGAAATATCTACACCACCATCTGTATAAACATGGAAATACCTACAAAGACATCTGTATATACATGGAAATATCTACAAAGCCATCTGTATAAACATGGAAATATCTACACAGCCATCTGTATATACATGGAAATATCTACACCACTATCTGTATAAACATGGAAATAACTACACCGCTATTTGTATAAACAAGGAAATATTTACACCGTGATCTGTATAAACATGGAAATATTTACACTGCTATCTGTATAATCATGGAAATTTCTACACCGTTATCTCTATAAACATGGAAATATCTACACCACCATCTATATAAACATGGAAATATCTACACCACCATCTGTATAAACATGGAAATATCTACAATACCATCTGTATACACATGGAAATACCTACACGGCAATCTGTGTATAGATGGAAACATCAACACTGCCATCTGTACAAACTTGGAAATATCTACACTGCTATCTCTATAAACATGGAAATATCTACCCTGCGGTCTGTATAAACATGGAAATATCTACACCGGTATCTGTATAAACATGGAAATATCTACACCGCGATCTGTACAAATATGGAAATATCTACACCACGATCTGTATAAACATGGAAATATATGCACCGCTATCTCTATAGACATGGAATTATCTACAAAGCCATCTGTATAAACATGGAAATACCTACACAGACATGTGTGGGAACATGGAAATATCTACACTGCCATCTGTATAAACATAGAAATATCTACACAGCCCTCTGTATAAATATGGAGATAACTGCATAGGCATCTGTATAAACATGGAAATATCTGCACCACTATCTGTATAAACATGGAAATTCCTACACTGCTGTCTCTATAAACATGGAAATATGTACACCGCTATGTGTATAAACATGGAAATATCTCCACTGCTGTCTGTATAAACATGGAAATATCTCCACCGTTATCTGTATAAACATAGAAATATCTACAGCTCCATCTCTATAAACATTGAAATATCTACTATGCAATCTGTAAAAACAGAAATATCTACACAATCATCTGAATAAACATGGAAATATCTACACCACCATCTGTATAAACATGGAAACACCTACAATACCATCTGTATACACATGGAAATATCTACACAGACATCTGTATAAATATGGAAATATCTACAACGCCATCTGTATAAACATGGAAATATCTACACTGCCATCTGTAGAAAGATGGAAATATCTACACCGCTATCTCTATAAATATGCAAATATCCACACCGCCATCTCTATAAACATGAAAATATCTACACTGCCATCTCCATAAAGATGGATATATCTACTCCGCCATGTGTATAAACACGGAAATATCTACACCACCATCTGTGAAAACATGGAAATATCTACACCGCAATCTGTATAAACATGGAAATATCTACACTGCCGTCTGCATGTCCATGGAAATATCTACGCCGCCATCTGTATAAACATGGAAATATCTACACGGCCATCTCTGTATAGATGGAAATATCAACACCGCCATCTGTACAAACATGGAAATATCTACACCGCTATCTCTATAAACATGGAAATATCTGCACTGCCATCTGTAAAAACATGGAAATACCTATACAGTCATCTGTATAAACATGGAAATATCTACAATGCCATCTGTATACACATGGAAATATCTACACAGCCATCTGTATAAACATGTAAATATTTACACTGCTATCTCTATAAACATGGAAATATCTACACCGCCATCTCTATAAACATGATAATATCTACACTACCATCTCCATAAACATGGAAGTAACTACTCCGCCATCTGTATAAACATGGAAACATCTACACCGCCATCAGTGTGAATGAGGAAATATCTACAATGCCATCTGTATAGAGATATAAATATCTGGACCGCGAGCTGTATAAACATGGAAATATCTACATCGCTATCTGTATAAATGTGGAAATACCAACACCGCTATCGGTATAAACATGGAAATATCTACAACGCCATCTATATAAACATGGAAATATCTACACCGCTATGTCTATAAACATGGAAATACCTACACCACTATCTCTATAAACATGGAAATATCTACACCGTTATCTGTATAAACAAGGAAATATCTACACCGCTATCTGTATAAACATGGAAATATCTAAACCGCGATCTGTATGAACATGGAAATATCTACACCCCGATCTGTATAAACATGGAGATAGCTTCACCACGATCTGTATAAACAGGGAAATATCTACACCACTATCTGTATAAACATGGTAATATCTACACCACCATCTATATAAACATGGAAATATCTACACCGCCATCTGTATAAACATGGAAATATCTACAACGCCATCTATAGAAAGATGGAAATATCTACACCGCAATCTGTGAAAACATGGAAATATCTACACCAATATCTGTAAAAACATGGAAATATCTACACCGCTATCTGTATAAACATGGAAATATCTACACTGCGGTCTGCATAAACATGGATATATCTACACCGCTATCTCTATAAACATGGAAATATCTGCACTGTCATCTGTAAAAACATGGAAATACCTATACAGTCATCTGTATAAACATGGAAATATCTACACCACGATCTGTATAAACATGGAAATATTTACACCGCTATCTGTATAATCATGGAAATTTCTACACCGTTATCTGTATAAATATGGAAATTTCTACACCGCTATCTCTATAAACATGGAAATATCTACACCGCCATCTGTATAAACATGGAAATACCTATATAGACATCTGTGTAAACATGGAAATATCTACACCACCATCTGTATAAACATGGAAATATCTACAATGCCATCTGTATACACATGGAAATACCTACACGGCAATCTGTGTATAGATGGAAACATCAACACCGCCATCTGTACAAACTTGGAAATATCTACACTGCTATCTCTATAAACTGCGAAATATCTACACTGCGGTCTGCATAAACATGGATATATCTACACCGGTATCTGTATAAACATGGAAATATCTACACCACGATCTGTATAAACATGGAAATAACTACACCGCTAATTGTATAAACAAGGAAATATCTACACCGTGATCTGTATAAACATGGAAATATTAACACCGCTATCTGTATAATCATGGAAATTTCTACACCGTTATCTGTATAAATATGGAAATATCTACACCGCTATCTCTATAAACATGGAAATATCTACAACGCCATCTATATAAACATGTTAATATCTACACCGCTATGTATATAAACATGGAAATACCTACACCGCTATCTCTATAAACATGGAAATATCTACACCGCTATATGTATAAATATGGAAATATCTATACAGCGATCTGTATAAACATGGAAATATCTACACCGCGATCTGTATAAACATGGAAATATCTACACCGCTATCTGTATAAACATGGAAATATCTACACAGCTATCTCTATAAACATTGAAATATATTCACGGCCATCTGTATAAACATGGAAATAACTACAAAGTCATCTGTATTAACATGGAAATATCTACACAGCCATCTGTATAAACCTGGATATATCTACACCGGTATCTGTATAAATATGGAAATATCTATACCTCGATCTGTATAAACATGGAAATAACTACACCGCTAATTGTATAAACAAGGAAATATCTACACCGTGATCTGTATAAACATGGAAATATTTACACCGCTATCTGTATAATCATGGAAATTTCTACACCGTTATCTGTATAAATATGGAAATATCTACACCGCTATCTCTATAAACATGGAAATATCTAAACCGCCATCTGTATAAACATGGAAATACCTATATAGACATCTGTGTAAACATGGAAATATCTACACCACCATCTGTATAAACATGGAAATATCTACAATGCCATCCGTACACACATGGAAATACCTACACGGCAATCTGTGTATAGATGGAAACGTCAACACCGCCATCTCTACAAACTTGGAAATATCTACACTGCTATCTCTATAAACATGGAAATATCTACACTGCGGTCTGTATAAACATGGAAATATCTACACCGGTATCTGTATAAACATGGAAATATCTACACCACGATCTGTATAAACATGGAAATATCTACACCACGATCTGTATAAACATGGAAATATCTGCACCGCTATCTCTATAGACATGGAAATATCTACAAAGCCATCTGTATAAACATGGAAATACCTACACAGTCATGTGTAGGAACCTGGAAATATCTACACTGCCATCTGTATAAACATAGAAATATCTACACAGCCCTCTGTATAAATATGGTGATAACAGCATAGGCATCTGTATAAACATGGAAATATCTGCACCACTATCTGTATAAACATGGAAATTCCTACACTGCTGTCTCTATAAACATGGAAATATGTACACCGCTATGTGTATAAACATGGAAATATCTCCACTGCTGTCTGTATAAACATGGAAATATCTCCACCGTTATCTGTATAAACATAGAAATATCTACAGCTCCATCTCTATAAACATTGAAATATCTACTATGCAATCTGTAAAAACAGAAATATCTACACAATCATCTGAATAAACATGGAAATATCTACACCACCATCTGTATAAACATGGAAACACCTACAATACCATCTGTATACACATGGAAATATCTACACAGACATCTGTATAAATATGGAAATATCTACACCGCCATCTGTATAAACATGGAAATATCTACACTGCCATCTGTAGAAAGATGGAAATATCTACACCGCTATCTCTATAAATATGCAAATATCCACACCGCCATCTCTATAAACATGAAAATATCTACACTGCCATCTCCATAAAGATGGATATATCTACTCCGCCATGTGTATAAACACGGAAATATCTACACCACCATCTGTGAAAACATGGAAATATCTACACCGCAATCTGTATAAACATGGAAATATCTACACTGCCGTCTGCATGTCCATGGAAATATCTACGCCGCCATCTGTATAAACATGGAAATATCTACACGGCCATCTCTGTATAGATGGAAATATCAACACCGCCATCTGTACAAACATGGAAATATCTACACCGCTATCTCTATAAACATGGAAATATCTGCACTGCCATCTGTAAAAACATGGAAATACCTATACAGTCATCTGTATAAACATGGAAATATCTACAATGCCATCTGTATACACATGGAAATATCTACACAGCCATCTGTATAAACATGTAAATATTTACACTGCTATCTCTATAAACATGGAAATATCTACACCGCCATCTCTATAAACATGATAATATCTACACTACCATCTCCATAAACATGGAAGTAACTACTCCGCCATCTGTATAAACATGGAAACATCTACACCGCCATCAGTGTGAATGAGGAAATATCTACAATGCCATCTGTATAGAGATATAAATATCTGGACCGCGAGCTGTATAAACATGGAAATATCTACATCGCTATCTGTATAAACGTGGAAATACCAACACCGCTATCGGTATAAACATGGAAATATCTACAACGCCATCTATATAAACATGGAAATATCTACACCGCTATGTCTATAAACATGGAAATACCTACACCACTATCTCTATAAACATGGAAATATCTACACCGTTATCTGTATAAACAAGGAAATATCTACACCGCTATCTGTATAAACATGGAAATATCTACACCGCGATCTGTATGAACATGGAAATATCTACACCCCGATCTGTATAAACATGGAGATAGCTTCACCACGATCTGTATAAACATGGAAATATCTACACCACTATCTGTATAAACATGGTAATATCTACACCACCATCTATATAAACATGGAAATATCTACACCGCCATCTGTATAAACATGGAAATATCTACAACGCCATCTATAGAAAGATGGAAATATCTACACCGCAATCTGTGAAAACATGGAAATATCTACACCAATATCTGTAAAAACATGGAAATATCTACACCGCTATCTGTATAAACATGGAAATATCTACACTGCGGTCTGCATAAACATGGATATATCTACACCGCTATCTCTATAAACATGGAAATATCTGCACTGTCATCTGTAAAAACATGGAAATACCTATACAGTCATCTGTATAAACATGGAAATATCTACACCACGATCTGTATAAACATGGAAATATTTACACCGCTATCTGTATAATCATGGAAATTTCTACACCGTTATCTGTATAAATATGGAAATTTCTACACCGCTATCTCTATAAACATGGAAATATCTACACCGCCATCTGTATAAACATGGAAATACCTATATAGACATCTGTGTAAACATGGAAATATCTACACCACCATCTGTATAAACATGGAAATATCTACAATGCCATCTGTATACACATGGAAATACCTACACGGCAATCTGTGTATAGATGGAAACATCAACACCGCCATCTGTACAAACTTGGAAATATCTACACTGCTATCTCTATAAACTGCGAAATATCTACACTGCGGTCTGCATAAACATGGATATATCTACACCGGTATCTGTATAAACATGGAAATATCTACACCACGATCTGTATAAACATGGAAATAACTACACCGCTAATTGTATAAACAAGGAAATATCTACACCGTGATCTGTATAAACATGGAAATATTAACACCGCTATCTGTATAATCATGGAAATTTCTACACCGTTATCTGTATAAATATGGAAATATCTACACCGCTATCTCTATAAACATGGAAATATCTACAACGCCATCTATATAAACATGTTAATATCTACACCGCTATGTATATAAACATGGAAATACCTACACCGCTATCTCTATAAACATGGAAATATCTACACCGCTATATGTATAAATATGGAAATATCTATACAGCGATCTGTATAAACATGGAAATATCTACACCGCGATCTGTATAAACATGGAAATATCTACACCGCTATCTGTATAAACATGGAAATATCTACACAGCTATCTCTATAAACATTGAAATATATTCACGGCCATCTGTATAAACATGGAAATAACTACAAAGTCATCTGTATTAACATGGAAATATCTACACAGCCATCTGTATAAACCTGGATATATCTACACCGGTATCTGTATAAATATGGAAATATCTATACCTCGATCTGTATAAACATGGAAATAACTACACCGCTAATTGTATAAACAAGGAAATATCTACACCGTGATCTGTATAAACATGGAAATATTTACACCGCTATCTGTATAATCATGGAAATTTCTACACCGTTATCTGTATAAATATGGAAATATCTACACCGCTATCTCTATAAACATGGAAATATCTAAACCGCCATCTGTATAAACATGGAAATACCTATATAGACATCTGTGTAAACATGGAAATATCTACACCACCATCTGTATAAACATGGAAATATCTACAATGCCATCCGTACACACATGGAAATACCTACACGGCAATCTGTGTATAGATGGAAACGTCAACACCGCCATCTCTACAAACTTGGAAATATCTACACTGCTATCTCTATAAACATGGAAATATCTACACTGCGGTCTGTATAAACATGGAAATATCTACACCGGTATCTGTATAAACATGGAAATATCTACACCACGATCTGTATAAACATGGAAATATCTACACCACGATCTGTATAAACATGGAAATATCTGCACCGCTATCTCTATAGACATGGAAATATCTACAAAGCCATCTGTATAAACATGGAAATACCTACACAGTCATGTGTAGGAACCTGGAAATATCTACACTGCCATCTGTATAAACATAGAAATATCTACACAGCCCTCTGTATAAATATGGTGATAACAGCATAGGCTTCTGTATAAACATGGAAATATCTGCACCACTATCTGTATAAACATGGAAATTCCTACACTGCTGTCTCTATAAACATGGAAATATGTACACCGCTATGTGTATAAACATGGAAATATCTCCACTGCTGTCTGTATAAACATGGAAATATCTCCACCGTTATCTGTATAAACATAGAAATATCTACAGCTCCATCTCTATAAACATTGAAATATCTACTATGCAATCTGTAAAAACAGAAATATCTACACAATCATCTGAATAAACATGGAAATATCTACACCACCATCTGTATAAACATGGAAACACCTACAATACCATCTGTATACACATGGAAATATCTACACAGACATCTGTATAAATATGGAAATATCTACACCGCCATCTGTATAAACATGGAAATATCTACACTGCCATCTGTAGAAAGATGGAAATATCTACACCGCTATCTCTATAAATATGCAAATATCCACACCGCCATCTCTATAAACATGAAAATATCTACACTGCCATCTCCATAAAGATGGATATATCTACTCCGCCATGTGTATAAACACGGAAATATCTACACCACCATCTGTGAAAACATGGAAATATCTACACCGCAATCTGTATAAACATGGAAATATCTACACTGCCGTCTGCATGTCCATGGAAATATCTACGCCGCCATCTGTATAAACATGGAAATATCTACACGGCCATCTCTGTATAGATGGAAATATCAACACCGCCATCTGTACAAACATGGAAATATCTACACCGCTATCTCTATAAACATGGAAATATCTGCACTGCCATCTGTAAAAACATGGAAATACCTATACAGTCATCTGTATAAACATGGAAATATCTACAATGCCATCTGTATACACATGGAAATATCTACACAGCCATCTGTATAAACATGTAAATATTTACACTGCTATCTCTATAAACATGGAAATATCTACACCGCCATCTCTATAAACATGATAATATCTACACTACCATCTCCATAAACATGGAAGTAACTACTCCGCCATCTGTATAAACATGGAAACATCTACACCGCCATCAGTGTGAATGAGGAAATATCTACAATGCCATCTGTATAGAGATATAAATATCTGGACCGCGAGCTGTATAAACATGGAAATATCTACATCGCTATCTGTATAAACGTGGAAATACCAACACCGCTATCGGTATAAACATGGAAATATCTACAACGCCATCTATATAAACATGGAAATATCTACACCGCTATGTCTATAAACATGGAAATACCTACACCACTATCTCTATAAACATGGAAATATCTACACCGTTATCTGTATAAACAAGGAAATATCTACACCGCTATCTGTATAAACATGGAAATATCTACACCGCGATCTGTATGAACATGGAAATATCTACACCCCGATCTGTATAAACATGGAGATAGCTTCACCACGATCTGTATAAACATGGAAATATCTACACCACTATCTGTATAAACATGGTAATATCTACACCACCATCTATATAAACATGGAAATATCTACACCGCCATCTGTATAAACATGGAAATATCTACAACGCCATCTATAGAAAGATGGAAATATCTACACCGCAATCTGTGAAAACATGGAAATATCTACACCAATATCTGTAAAAACATGGAAATATCTACACCGCTATCTGTATAAACATGGAAATATCTACACTGCGGTCTGCATAAACATGGATATATCTACACCGCTATCTCTATAAACATGGAAATATCTGCACTGTCATCTGTAAAAACATGGAAATACCTATACAGTCATCTGTATAAACATGGAAATATCTACACCACGATCTGTATAAACATGGAAATATTTACACCGCTATCTGTATAATCATGGAAATTTCTACACCGTTATCTGTATAAATATGGAAATTTCTACACCGCTATCTCTATAAACATGGAAATATCTACACCGCCATCTGTATAAACATGGAAATACCTATATAGACATCTGTGTAAACATGGAAATATCTACACCACCATCTGTATAAACATGGAAATATCTACAATGCCATCTGTATACACATGGAAATACCTACACGGCAATCTGTGTATAGATGGAAACATCAACACCGCCATCTGTACAAACTTGGAAATATCTACACTGCTATCTCTATAAACTGCGAAATATCTACACTGCGGTCTGCATAAACATGGATATATCTACACCGGTATCTGTATAAACATGGAAATATCTACACCACGATCTGTATAAACATGGAAATAACTACACCGCTAATTGTATAAACAAGGAAATATCTACACCGTGATCTGTATAAACATGGAAATATTAACACCGCTATCTGTATAATCATGGAAATTTCTACACCGTTATCTGTATAAATATGGAAATATCTACACCGCTATCTCTATAAACATGGAAATATCTACAACGCCATCTATATAAACATGTTAATATCTACACCGCTATGTCTATAAACATGGAAATACCTACACCGCTATCTCTATAAACATGGAAATATCTACACCGCTATATGTATAAATATGGAAATATCTATACAGCGATCTGTATAAACATGGAAATATCTACACCGCGATCTGTATAAACCTGGAAATATCTACACCGCTATCTGTATAAACATGGAAATATCTACACAGCTATCTCTATAAACATTGAAATATATTCACGGCCATCTGTATAAACATGGAAATAACTACAAAGTCATCTGTATTAACATGGAAATATCTACACAGCCATCTGTATAAACCTGGATATATCTACACCGGTATCTGTATAAATATGGAAATATCTATACCTCGATCTGTATAAACATGGAAATAACTACACCGCTAATTGTATAAACAAGGAAATATCTACACCGTGATCTGTATAAACATGGAAATATTTACACCGCTATCTGTATAATCATGGAAATTTCTACACCGTTATCTGTATAAATATGGAAATATCTACACCGCTATCTCTATAAACATGGAAATATCTAAACCGCCATCTGTATAAACATGGAAATACCTATATAGACATCTGTGTAAACATGGAAATATCTACACCACCATCTGTATAAACATGGAAATATCTACAATGCCATCCGTACACACATGGAAATACCTACACGGCAATCTGTGTATAGATGGAAACGTCAACACCGCCATCTCTACAAACTTGGAAATATCTACACTGCTATCTCTATAAACATGGAAATATCTACACTGCGGTCTGTATAAACATGGAAATATCTACACCGGTATCTGTATAAACATGGAAATATCTACACCACGATCTGTATAAACATGGAAATATCTACACCACGATCTGTATAAACATGGAAATATCTGCACCGCTATCTCTATAGACATGGAAATATCTACAAAGCCATCTGTATAAACATGGAAATACCTACACAGTCATGTGTAGGAACCTGGAAATATCTACACTGCCATCTGTATAAACATAGAAATATCTACACAGCCCTCTGTATAAATATGGTGATAACAGCATAGGCATCTGTATAAACATGGAAATATCTGCACCGCTATCTGTATAAACATGGAAATGCCTACACTGCTGTCTCTATAAACATGGCAATATGTGCACCGCTATGTGTATAAACATGGAAATATCTCCACTGCTGTCTGTATAAACACGGAAATATCTCCACCGCTATCTGTATAAACATAGAAATACCTACAGCGCCATCTCTATGAACATTGAAATATCTACACTGCAATCTGTAAAAACATAGAAATATCTACACAGTCATCTGAATAAACATGGAAATATCTACACCACCATCTGTATAAACATGGAAATACCTTCAATATCATCTGTATACACATGGAAATATCTACAAGACATATGTATAAATATGGAAATATCTACACCGCCATCTGTATAAACATGGATATATCTACACTGCCATCTGTATAAACATGGAAATATCTACAATGCCATCTGTATACACATGGAAATATCTACATCACGATCTGTATAAACATGGAAATATCTGCACCGCTATCTCTATAGATATGGAAATATCTACAAAGCCATCTGTATAAACATGGAAATACCTACACAGTCATGTGTAGGAACATGGAAATATCTACACTGCCCTCTGTATAAACATAGAAATATCTACACAGCCCTCTGTATAAATATGGAGATAACTGCATAGGCATCTGTATAAACATGGAAATATCTGCAGCGCTATCTGTATAAACATGGAAATACCTACACTGCTGTCTCTATAAACATGGCAATATGTGCACCGCTATGTGTATAAACATGGAAATATCTCCACTGCTGTCTGTATAAACATGGAAATATCTCCACCGCTTTCAGTATAAACATAGAAATATCTGCAGCGCCATCTCTATGAACATTGAAATATCTACACTGCAATCTGTAAAAACATAGAAATATCTACACAGTCATCTGAATAAACATGGAAATATCTACACCACCATCTGTATAAACATGGAAATACCTTCAATATCATCTGTATACACATGGAAATATCTACAAGACATATGTATATATATGGAAATATCTACACCGCCATCGGTATAAACATGGAAATATCTACACTGCCATCTGTAGAAAGATGGAAATATCTACACCGCTATCTCTACAAATATGGAAATATCTCCACCGCCATCTCTATAAACATGAAAATATCTACACTGCCATCTCCATAAAGATGGAAGTATCTACTCCGCCATGTGTATAAACACGGAAATATCTACACCACCATCTGTGAAAACATGGAAATATCTACACCGCTATCTGTATAAACATGGAAATATCTACACTGCCATCTGCATGTCCATGGAAATATCTACACCGCCATCTGTATAAACATGGAAATATCTACACGGCCATCTGTGTATAGATGGAAATATCAACACCGCCATCTGTACAAACATGGAAATATCTACACCGCTATATCTATAAACATGGAAATATCTGCACTGCCATCTGTAAAAACATGGAAATAACTATACAGTCATCTCTATACACATGGAAATATCTACAATGCCATCTGTATACACATGGAAATATCTACACAGCCATCTGTATAAACATGTAAATATTTATGCTGCTGTCTCTATAAACATGGAAATATCTTCACCGCCATCTCTATAAACATGAAAATATCTACACTGCCATCTCCATAAACATGGAACTAACTACTCCGCCATCTGTATAAACATGGAAACATCTACACCGCCATCATGTGAATTAGGAAATATCTACAATGCCATCTGTATAAAGATATAAATATCTGCACCGCGAGCTGCATAAACATGGAAATATCTACAACGCCATCTATATAAACATGGAAATATCTACACCGCTATGTCTATAAACATGGAAATACCTACACCGCTATCTCTATAAGCATGGAAATATCTACACCGCTATCTGTATAAACATGGAAATATCTACGCCGCTATCTGTATAAACATGGAAATATCTATACCGCGATCTGTATAAACATGGAAATATCTACACCGCGATCTGTATAAACATGGAAATATCTACACCGTGATCTGTATAAACATGGAAATATTTACACCGCTATCTGTATAATCATGGAAATTTCTACACCGTTATCTGTATAAATGTGGAAATATCTACACCGCTATCTCTATAAACATGGAAATATCTACACCGCCATCTGTATAAACATGGAAATACCTATATAGACATCTGTGTAAACATGGAAATATCTACACCACCATCTGTATAAACATGGAAATATCTTCAATGCCATCTGTATACACATGGAAATACCTACACGGCAATCTGTGTATAGATGGAAACATCAACACCGCCATCTGTACAAACTTGGAAATATCTACACTGCTATCTCTATAAACATGGAAATATCTACACTGCGGTCTGTAGAAACATGGAAATATCTACACCGGTATCTGTATAAACATGGAAATATCTACACCACAATCTGTATAAACATGGAAATATCTACACCACGATCTGTATAAACATGGAAATATCTGCACCGCTATCTCTATAGACATGGAAATATCTACAAAGCTATCTGTATAAACATGGAAATACCTACACAGTCATGTGTAGGAACATGGAAATATCTACACTGCCATCTGTATAAACATAGAAATATCTACACAGCCCTCTGTATAAATATGGAGATAACTGCATAGGCATCTGTATAAACATGGAAATATCTGCACCGCTATCTACATAAACATGGAAATACCTACACTGCTGTCTCTATAAACATGGCAATATGTGCACCGCTATGTGTATAAACATGGAAATATCTCCACTGCTGTCTGTATAAACATGGAAATATCTCCACCGCTTTCTGTATAAACATAGAAATATCTACAGCGCCATCTCTATGAACATTGAAATATCTACACTGCAATCTGTAAAAACATAGAAATATCTACACAGTCATCTGAATAAACATGGAAATATCTACACTACCATCTGTATAAAGATGCAAATACCTTCAATATCATCTGTATACACATGGAAATATCTACAAGACATATGTATAAATATGGAAATATCTACACCGCCATCTGTATAAACATGGAAATATCTACACTGCCATCTGTAGAAAGATGGAAATATCTACACCGCTATCTCTACAAATATGTAAATATCTACACCGCCATCTCTATAAACATGAAAATATCTACACTGCCATCTCCATAAAGATGGAAGTATCTACTCCGCCATGTGTATAAACACGGAAATATCTACACCACCATCTGTGAAAACATGGAAGTATCTACACCGCTATCTGTATAAACATGGAAATATCTACGCCGCCATCTGTATAAACATGGAAATATCCACACGGCCATCTGTGTATAGATGGAAATATCAACACCGCCATCTGTACAAACATGGAAATATCTACACCGCTATCTCTATAAACATGGAAATATCTGCACTGCCATCTGTAAAAACATGGAAATACCTATACAGTCATCTGTATAAACATGGAAATATCTACAATGCCATCTGTATACACATGGAAATATCTACACAGCCATCTGTATAAACATGTAAATATTTATGCTGCTGTCTCTATAAACATGGAAATATCTTCACCGCCATCTCTATAATCATGAAAATATCTACACTGCCATCTCCATAAACATGGAACTAACTACTCCGCCATCTGTATAAACATGGAAACATCTACACCGCCATCATGTGAATTAGGAAATATCTACAATGCCATCTGTATAAAGATATAAATATCTGCACCGCGAGCTGCATAAACATGGAAATATCTACAACGCCATCTATATAAACATGGAAATATCTACACCGCTATGTCTATAAACATGGAAATACCTACACCGCTATCTCTATAAACATGGAAATATCTACACCGCTATCTGTATAAACATGGAAATATCTACGCCGCTATCTGTATAAACATGGAAATATCTATACCGCGATCTGTATAAACATGGAAATATCTACACCGCGATCTGTATAAACATGGAAATATCTACACCGTGATCTGTATAAACATGGAAATATTTACACCGCTATCTGTATAATCATGGAAATTTCTACACCGTTATCTGTATAAATGTGGAAATATCTACACCGCTATCTCTATAAACATGGAAATATCTACACCGCCATCTGTATAAACATGGAAATACCTATATAGACATCTGTGTAAACATGGAAATATCTACACCACCATCTGTATAAACATGGAAATATCTTCAATGCCATCTGTATACACATGGAAATACCTACACGGCAATCTGTGTATAGATGGAAACATCAACACCGCCATCTGTACAAACTTGGAAATATCTACACTGCTATCTCTATAAACATGGAAATATCTACACTGCGGTCTGTAGAAACATGGAAATATCTACACCGGTATCTGTATAAACATGGAAATATCTACACCACAATCTGTATAAACATGGAAATATCTACACCACGATCTGTATAAACATGGAAATATCTGCACCGCTATCTCTATAGACATGGAAATATCTAAAAATCCATCTGTAGAAACATGGAAATACCTACACAGTCATGTGTAGGAACATGGAAATATCTACACTGCCATCTGTATAAACATAGAAATATCTACACAGCCCTCTGTATAAATATGGAGATAACTGCATAGGCATCTGTATAAACATGGAAATATCTGCACCGCTATCTACATAAACATGGAAATACCTACACTGCTGTCTCTATAAACATGGCAATATGTGCACCGCTATGTGTATAAACATGGAAATATCTCCACTGCTGTCTGTATAAACATGGAAATATCTCCACCGCTTTCTGTATAAACATAGAAATATCTACAGCGCCATCTCTATGAACATTGAAATATCTACACTGCAATCTGTAAAAACATAGAAATATCTACACAGTCATCTGAATAAACATGGAAATATCTACACTACCATCTGTATAAAGATGCAAATACCTTCAATATCATCTGTATACACATGGAAATATCTACAAGACATACGTATAAATATGGAAATATCTACACCGCCATCTGTATAAACATGGAAATATCTACACTGCCATCTGTAGAAAGATGGAAATATCTACACCGCTATCTCTACAAATATGTAAATATCTACACCGCCATCTCTATAAACATGAAAATATCTACACTGCCATCTCCATAAAGATGGAAGTATCTACTCCGCCATGTGTATAAACACGGAAATATCTACACCACCATCTGTGAAAACATGGAAATATCTACACCGCTATCTGTATAAACATGGAAATATCTACGCCGCCATCTGTATAAACATGGAAATATCCACACGGCCATCTGTGTATAGATGGAAATAACACCGCCATCTGTACAAACATGGAAATATCTACACCGCTATCTCTATAAACATGGAAATATCTGCACTGCCATCTGTAAAAACATGGAAATACCTATACAGTCATCTGTATAAACATGGAAATATCTACAATGCCATCTGTATACACATGGAAATATCTACACAGCCATCTGTATAAACATGTAAATATTTATGCTGCTGTCTCTATAAACATGGAAATATCTTCACCGCCATCTCTATAAACATGAAAATATCTACACTGCCATCTCCATAAACATGGAACTAACTACTCCGCCATCTGTATAAACATGGAAACATCTACACCGCCATCATGTGAATTAGGAAATATCTACAATGCCATCTGTATAAAGATATAAATATCTGCACCGCGAGCTGCATAAACATGGAAATATCTACAACGCCATCTATATAAACATGGAAATATCTACACCGCTATGTCTATAAACATGGAAATACCTACACCGCTATCTCTATAAACATGGAAATATCTACACCGCTATCTGTATAAACATGGAAATATCTACGCCGCTATCTGTATAAACAAGGAAATATCTATACCGCGATCTGTATAAACATGGAAATATCTACACCGCGATCTGTATAAACATGGAAATATCTACACCGCTATCTGTATAAACATGGAAATATCTACACAGCTATCTCTATAAACATTGAAATATCTACACGGCCATCTGTATAAACATGGAAATACCTACAAAGTCATCTGTATAAACATGGAAATATCTACACAGCAATCTGTATAAACATGGATATATCTACACCGGTATCTGTATGAACATGGAAATATCTACACCACGATCTGTGTAAACATGGAAATAACTACACCGCTAATTGTATACACAAGGAAATATATACACCGTGATCTGTATAAACATGGAAATATTTACACCGTATCTGTATAATCATGGAAATTTCTACACCGTTATCTGTATAAATATGGAATTATCTACACCGCTATCTCTATGAACATGGAAATATCTACACCGCCATCTGTATAAACATGGAAATACCTATATAGACATCTGTGTAAACATGGAAATATCTACACCACCATCTGTATAAACATGGAAATATCTACAATGCCATCTGTATACACATGGAAATACCTACACGGCAATCTGTGTATAGATGGAAACATCAACACCGCCATCTGTACAAACTTGGAAATATCTACACTGCTATCTCTATAAACATGGAAATATCTACACTGCGTCTGTATAAACATGGAAATATCTACACCGGTATCTGTATAAATATGGAAATATCTACACCACGATCTGTATAAACATGGAAATATCTACACCACGATCTGTATAAACATGGAAATATCTGCACCGCTATCTCTATAGACATGGAAATATCTACAAAGCTATCTGTATAAACATGGAAATACCTACACAGTCATTTGTAGGAACATGGAAATATCTACACTGCCCTCTGTATAAACATAGAAATATCTACACAGCCCTCTGTATAAATATGGAGATAACTGCATAGGCATCTGTATAAACATGGAAATATCTGCACCGCTATCTGTATAAACATGGAAATACCTACACTGCTGTCTCTATAAACATGGCAATATGTGCACCGCTATGTGTATAAACATGGAAATATCTCCACTGCTGTCTGTATAAACATGGAAATATCTCCACCGCTTTCTGTATAAACATAGAAATATCTACAGCGCCATCTCTATGAACATTGAAATATCTACACTGCAATCTGTAAAAACATAGAAATATCTACACAGTCATCTGAATAAACATGGAAATATCTACACCACCATCTGTATAAACATGGAAATACCTTCAATATCATCTGTATACACATGGAAATATCTACAAGACATATGTATAAATATGGAAATATCTACACCGCCATCTGTATAAACATGGAAATATCTACACTGCCATCTGTAGAAAGATGGAAAATCTACAGCGCTATCTCTACACATATGTAAATATCTACACCGCCATCTCTATAAACATGAAAATATCTACACTGCCATCTCCATAAAGATGGAAGTATCTACTCCGCCATGTGTATAAACACGGAAATATCTACACCACCATCTGTGAAAACATGGAAATATCTACACCGCTATCTGTATAAACATGGAAATATCTACACTGCCATCTGCATGTCCATGGAAATATCTACACCGCCATCTGTATAAACATGGAGATATCTACACGGCCATCTGTGTATAGATGGAAATATCAACACCGCCATCTGTACAAACATGGAAATATCTACACCGCTATCTCTGTAAACATGGAAATATCTGCACTGCCATCTGTAAAAACATGGAAATAACTATACAGTCATCTGTATAAACATGGAAATATCTACAATGCCATCTGTATACACATGGAAATATCTACACAGCCATCTGTATAAACATGTAAATATTTACGCTGCTATCTCTATAAACATGGAAATATCTTCACCGCCATCTCTATAAACATGAAAATATCTACACTGCCATCTCCATAAACATGGAACTAACTACACCGCCATCTGTATAAACATGGAAACATCTACACCGCCATCATGTGAATAAGGAAATATCTACAATGCCATCTGTATAAAGTTATAAATATCTGCACCGCGAGCTGCATAAACATGGAAAGATCTACATCGCTATCTGTATAAACGTGGAAATACCAACACCGCTATCGGTATAAACATGGAAATATCTACACCGCTATGTCTATAAACATGGAAATACCTACACCGCTATCTCTATAAACATGGAAATATCTACACCGCTATCTGTATAAACATGGAAATATCTACACCGCTATCTGTATAAACATGGAAATATCTATACCGCGATCTGTATAAACATGGAAATATCTACACCGCGATCTGTATAAACATGGAAATATCTACACCGCTATCTGTATAAACATGGAAATATCTACACAGCTATCTCTATAAACATTGAAATATCTACACGGCCATCTGTATAAACATGGAAATACCTACAAAGTCATCTGTATAAACATGGAAATATCTACACAGCCATCTGTATAAACATGGATATATCTACACCGGTATCTGTATAAACATGGAAATATCTACACCAAGATCTGTATAAACATGGAAATAACTACACCGCTAATTGTATAAACAAGGAAATATCTACACCGTGATCTGTATAAACATGGAAATATTTACACCGCTATCTGTATAATCATGGAAATTTCTACACCGTTATCTGTATAAATGTGGAAATATCTACACCGCTATCTCTATAAACATGGAAATATCTACACCGCCATCTGTATAAACATGGAAATACCTATATAGACATCTGTGTAAACATGGAAATATCTACACCACCATCTGTATAAACATGGAAATATCTTCAATGCCATCTGTATACACATGGAAATACCTACACGGCAATCTGTGTATAGATGGAAACATCAACACCGCCATCTGTACAAACTTGGAAATATCTACACTGCTATCTCTATAAACATGGAAATATCTACACTGCGGTCTGTAGAAACATGGAAATATCTACACCGGTATCTGTATAAACATGGAAATATCTACACCACAATCTGTATAAACATGGAAATATCTACACCACGATCTGTATAAACATGGAAATATCTGCACCGCTATCTCTATAGACATGGAAATATCTAAAAATCCATCTGTATAAACATGGAAATACCTACACAGTCATGTGTAGGAACATGGAAATATCTACACTGCCATCTGTATAAACATAGAAATATCTACACAGCCCTCTGTATAAATATGGAGATAACTGCATAGGCATCTGTATAAACATGGAAATATCTGCACCGCTATCTAAATAAACATGGAAATACCTACACTGCTGTCTCTATAAATATGGCAATATGTGCACCGCTATGTGTATAAACATGGAAATATCTCCACTGCTGTCTGTATAAACATGGAAATATCTCCACCGATTTCTGTATAAACATAGAAATATCTACAGCGCCATCTCTATGAACATTGAAATATCTACACTGCAATCTGTAAAAACATAGATATATCTACACAGTCATCTGAATAAACACGGAAATATCTACACTACCATCTGTATAAAGATGGAAATACCTTCAATATCATCTGTATACACATGGAAATATCTACAAGACATATGTATAAATATGGAAATATCTACACCGCCATCTGTATAAACATGGAAATATCTACACTGCCATCTGTAGAAAGATGGAAATACCTCCACCGCTATCTCTACAAATATGTAAATATCTACACCGCCATCTCTATAAACATGAAAATATCTACACTGCCATCTCCATAAAGATGGAAGTATCTACTCCGCCATGTGTATAAACACGGAAATATCTACACGACCATCTGTGAAAACATGGAAATATCTACACCGCTATCTGTATAAACATGGAAATATCTGCACTGCCATCTGTAAAAACATGGAAATACCTATACAGTCATCTGTATAAACATGGAAATATCTACAAAGCCATCTGTATACACATGGAAATATCTACACAGCCATCTGTATAAACATGTAAATATTTACGCTGCTATCTCTATAAACATGGAAATACCTTCACCGCCATCTCTATAAACATGAAAATATCTACACTGCCATCTCCATAAACATGGAACTAACTAATCCGCCATCTGTATAAACATGGAAACATCTACCCCGCCAACATGTGAATAAGGAAATATCTACAATGCCATCTGTATAAAGATATAAATATCTGCACCGCGAGCTGCATAAACATGGAAATATCTACACCGCTACCTGTATAAACATGGAAATATCTACACAGCTATCTCTATAAACATTGAAATATCTACACGTCCATCTTTTTAAAATGGAAATACCTACAAAGTAATCTGTATAAACATGGAAATATCTACACAGCCATCTGTATAAACATGGATATATCTACACAGCCATCTGTATATACATGGAAATATCTACACCACTATCTGTATAAACATGGAAATAACTACACCACTAATTGTATAAACAAGGAAATATCTACACCGTGATCTGTATAAACATGGAAATATTTACAACGCTATCTGTATAATCATGGAAATTTCTACACCGTTATCTGAATAAATATGGAAATATCTACACCGCTATCTCTATAAACATGGAAATATCTACACCGCCATCTGTATAAACATGGAAATATCTACAATGCCATCTGTATACACATGGAAATACCTACACGGCAATCTGTGTATAGATGGAAACATCAACACCGCCATCTGTACAAACTTGGAAATATCTACACTGCTATATCTATAAACATGGAAATATCTACACTGCGGTCTGTATAAACATGGAAATATCTACACCGGTATCTGTATAAACATGGTAATATCTACACTACGATCTGTATAAACATGGAAATATCTACACAACGATCTGTATAAACATGGAAATATCTGCACCGCTATCTCTATAGGCATGGAAATATCTACAAAGCCATCTGTATAAACATGGAAATACCTACACAGTCATGTGTAGGAACATGGAAATATCTACACTGCCATCTGTATAAACATAGAAATATCTACACAGCCCTCTGTATAAATATGGAGATAACTGCATAGGCATCTGTACAAACATGGAAATATCTGCACCGCTATCTGTATAAACATGGAAATACCTACACTGCTGTCTCTATAAACACGGCAATATGTGCACCGCTATGTGTATAAACATGGAAATATCTCCA
This sequence comes from Pan paniscus, assembly GCF_029289425.2. Lineage (NCBI taxonomy): Eukaryota > Metazoa > Chordata > Mammalia > Primates > Hominidae > Pan > Pan paniscus. The sequence goes on from NC_073255.2 coordinate 127,816,304, forward strand.
CTTCTGTCTGTATAAACATGGAAATACCTCCACCGCTTTCTGTATAAACATAGAAATATCTACAGCGCCATCTCTATGAACATTGAAATATCTACACTGCAATCTGTAAAAACATAGAAATACCTACACAGTCATCTGAATAAACATGGAAATATCTACACCACCATCTGTATAAACATGGAAATACCTTCAATATCATCTGTATACACATGGAAATATCTACAAGACATATGTATAAATATGGAAATATCTACACCGCCATCTGTATAAACATGGAAATATCTACACTGCCATCTGTAGAAAGATGGAAATATCTACACCGCTATCTCCACAGATATGTAAATATCTACACCGCCGTCTCTATAAACATGAAAATATCTACACTGCCATCTCCATGAAGATGGAAGTATCTACTCCGCCATGTGTATAAACACGGAAATATCTACACCACCATCTGTGAAAACATGGAAATATCTACACCGCTATCTGTATAAACATGGAAATATCTACACTGCCATCTGCATGTCCATGGAAATATCTACGCCGCCATCTGTATAAACATGGAAATATCTACACGGCCATCTGTGTATAGATGGAAATATCAACACCGCCATCTGTACAAACATGGAAATATCTACACCGCTATCTCTATAAACATGGAAATATCTGCACTGCCATCTGTAAAAACATGGAAATACCTATACAGTCATCTGTATAAACATGGAAATATCTACAATGCCATCTGTATACACATGGAAATATCTACACAGCCATCTGTATAAACATGTAAATATTTACGCTGCTATCTCTATAAACATGGAAATATCTTCACCGCCATCTCTATAAACATGAAAATATCTACACTGCCATCTCCATAAACATGGAAGCAACTACTCCGCCATCTGTATGAACATGGAAACATCTACCCCGCCATCATGTGAATAAGGAAATATCTACAAAACCATCTGTATAAAGATATAAATATCTGCACCGCGAGCTGCATAAACATGGAAATATCTGCATCGCTGTCTGTATAAACGTGGAAATACCAACACCGCTATCGGTATAAACATGGAAATATCTACAAAGCCATCTACATAAACATGGAAATATCTACACCGCTATGTCTATAAACATGGAAATACCTACACCGCTATCTCTATAAACATGGAAATATCTACACCGCTATCTGTATAAACATGGAAATATCTACACCGCTATCTGTATAAACATGGAAATATCTATACCGCGATGTGTATAAACATGGAAATATCTAAAAGCGATCTGTATAAACATGGAAATATCTACACCGCTATCTGTGTAAACATGGAAATATCTACACAGCTATCTCTTTAAACATTGAAATATCTACACGGCCCTCTGTATAAACATGGAAATACCTACAAAGTCATCTGTATAAACATGGAAATATCTACACAGCCATCTGTATAAACATGGATATATCTACACAGCCATCTGTATATACATGGAAATATCTACACCACTATCTGTACAAAAATGGAAATATCTACACCGCTAATTGTATAAACAAGGAAATATCTACACCGTGATCTGTATAAACATGGAAATATTTACACCGCTATCTGTATAATCATGGAAATTTCTACACCGTTATCTGTATAAATATGGAAATATCTACACCGCTATCTCTATAAACACGGAAATATCTACACCGCCATCTGTATAAACATGGAAATACCTATATAGACATCTGTGTAAACATGGAAATATCTACACCACCATCTGAATAAACATGGAAATATCTACAATGCCATTTGTATACACATGGAAATACCTGCACGGCAATCTGTGTATAGATGGAAACATCAACAGCGCCATCTCTACAAACTTGGAAATATCTACACTGCTATCTCTATAAACATGGAAATATCTACACCGGTATCTGTATAAACATGGAAATATCTACACCACGATCTGTATAAACATGGAAATATCTACACAGCCATCTGTGTATAGATGGAAATATCAACACCGCCATCTGTACAAACATGGAAATATCTACACCGCTATCTCTATAAACATGGAAATATCTGCACTGCCATCTGTAAAAACATGGAAATACCTATACAGTCATCTGTATAAACATGGAAATATCTACAATGCCATCTGTATACACATGGAAATATCTACACAGCCATCTGTATAAACATGTAAATATTTACGCTGCTATCTCTATAAACATGGAAATATCTTCACCGCCATCTCTATAAACATGAAAATATCTACACTGCCATCTCCATAAACATGGAAGCAACTACTCCGCCATGTGTATGAACATGGAAACATCTACCCCGCCATCATGTGAATAAGGAAATATCTACAATACCATCTGTATAAAGATATAAATATCTGCACCGCGAGCTGCATAAACATGGAAATATCTGCATCGCTATCTGTATAAACGTGGAAATACCAACACCGCTATCGGTATAAACATGGAAATATCTACAAAGCCATCTACATAAACATGGAAATATCTACACCGCTATGTCTATAAACATGGAAATACCTACACCGCTATCTCTATAAACATGGAAATATCTACACCGCTATCTGTATAAACATGGAAATATCTACACCGCTATCTGTATAAACATGGAAATATCTATACCGCGATGTGTATAAACATGGAAATATCTAAAAGCGATCTGTATAAACATGGAAATATCTACACCGCTATCTGTATAAACATGGAAATATCTACACAGCTATCTCTTTAAACATTGAAATATCTACACGGCCATCTGTATAAACATGGAAATACCTACAAAGTCATCTGCATAAACATGGAAATATCTACACAGCCATCTGTATAAACATGGATATATCTACACAGCCATCTGTATATACATGGAAATATCTACACCACTATCTGTACAAAAATGGAAATATCTACACCGCTAATTGTATAAACAAGGAAATATCTACACCGTGATCTGTATAAACATGGAAATATTTACACCGCTATCTGTATAATCATGGAAATTTCTACACCGTTATCTGTATAAATATGGAAATATCTACACCGCTATCTCTATAAACACGGAAATATCTACACCGCCATCTGTATAAACATGGAAATACCTATATAGACATCTGTGTAAACATGGAAATATCTACACCACCATCTGAATAAACATGGAAATATCTACAATGCCATTTGTATACACATGGAAATACCTGCACGGCAATCTGTGTATAGATGGAAACATCAACAGCGCCATCTCTACAAACTTGGAAATATCTACACTGCTATCTCTATAAACATGGAAATATCTACACCGGTATCTGTATAAACATGGAAATAGCTACACCACGATCTGTATAAACATGGAAATATCTACACCACGATCTGTATAAACATGGAAATATCTACACCAGGATCTGTATAAACATGGAAATATCTGCACCGCTATCTCTATAGACATGGAAATATCTACAAAGCCATCTGTAGAAACATGGAAATACCTACACAGTCATGTGTAGGAACATGGAAATATCTACACTGCCATCTGTATAAACATAGAAATATCTACACAGCCCTCTGTATAAATATGGAGATAACTGCATAGGCATCTGTATAAACATGGAAATATCTGCACCGCTATCTGTATAAACATGGAAATACCTACACTGCTGTCTCTATAAACATGGCAATATGTGCACCGCTATATGTATAAACATGGAAATATCTCCACTGCTGTCTGTATAAACATGGAAATAACTCCACCGCTTTCTGTATAAACATAGAAATATCTACAGCGCCATCTCTATGAACATTGAAATATCTACACTGCAATCTGTAAAAACATAGAAATATCTACACAGTCATCTGAATAAACATGGAAATATCTACACCACCATCTGTATAAACATGGAAATACCTTCAATATCATCTGTATACACATGGAAATATCTACAAGACATCTGTATAAATATGGAAATATCTACTCCGCTATCTGTATAAACATGGAAATATCTACACTGCCATCTGTAGAAACATGGAAATATCTACACAGCTATCTCTATAAATATGGAAATATCTACAACGCCATCTCTATAAACATGAAAATATCTACACTGCCATTTCCATAAAGATGGAAGTATCTGCTCCGCCATGTGTATAAGCACGGAAATATCTACAACACCGTCTGTGAAGACATGGAAATATCTACACCGCTATCTGTATAAACATGGAAATATCTACACCGCTATCTGTATAAACATGGAAATATCTATACCGTGATCTGTATAAACATGGAAATGTCTACACCGTGATCTGTATAAACATGGAAATATCTACACCGCTATCTGTATAAACATGGAAATATCTACACAGCTATCTCTATAAATGTTGAAATATCTACACGGCCCTCTGTATAAACATGGAAATACCTACAAAGTCATCTGTATAAACATGGAAATATCTACACAGCCATCTGTATAAACATGGATATATCTACACCGGTATCTGTATAAACATGGAAATATCTACACCAAGATCTGTATAAACATGGAAATAACTACACCGCTAATTGTATAAACAAGGAAATATCTACACCGTGATCTGTATAAACATGGAAATATTTACACCGCTATCTGTATAATCATGGAAATTTCTACACCGTTATCTGTATAAATGTGGAAATATCTACACCGCTATCTCTATAAACATGGAAATATCTACACCGCCATCTGTATAAACATGGAAATACCTATATAGACATCTGTGTAAACATGGAAATATCTACACCACCATCTGTATAAACATGGAAATAACTTCAATGCCATCTGTATACACATGGAAATACCTACCCGGCAATCTGTGTATACATGGAAACATCAACACCGCCATCTGTACAAACTTGGAAATATCTACACTGCTATCTCTATAAACATGGAAATATCTATACTGCGGTCTGTATAAACATGGAAATATCTACACCGGTATCTGCATAAACATGGAAATATCTACACCACAATCTGTATAAACATGGAAATATCTACACCACGATCTGTATAAACATGGAAATATCTGCACTGCTATCTCTGTAGACATGGAAATATCTAAAAATCCATCTGTATAAACATGGAAATACCTACACAGTCATGTGTAGGAACATGGAAATATCTACACTGCCATCTGTATAAACATAGAAATATATACTCAGCCCTCTGTATAAATATGGAGATAACTGCATAGGCATCTGTATAAATATGGAAATATCTGCACCGCTATCTACATAAACATGGAAATACCTACACTGCTGTCTCTATAAACATGGCAATATGTGCACCGCTATGTGTATAAACATGGAAATATCTCCACTGCTGTCTGTATAAACATGGAAATATCTCCACCGCTTTCTGTATAAACATAGAAATATCTACAGCGCCATCTCTATGAACATTGAAATATCTACACTGCAATCTGTAAAAACATAGAAATATCTACACAGTCATCTGAATAAACATGGAAATATCTACACTACCATCTGTATAAAGATGGAAATACCTTCAATATCATCTGTATACACATGGAAATATCTACAAGACATATGTATAAATATGGAAATATCTACACCGCCATCTGTATAAACATGGAAATATCTACACTGCCATCTGTAGAAAGATGGAAATACCTACACCGCTATCTCTACAAATATGTAAATATCTACACCGCCATCTCTATAAACATGAAAATATCTACACAGCCATCTCCATAAAGATGGAAGTATCTACCCCGCCATGTGTATAAACACGGAAATATCTACACCACCATCTGTGAAAACATGGAAATATCTACACCGCTATCTGTATAAACATGGAAATATCTGCACTGCCATCTGTAAAAACATGGAAATACCTTTACAATCATCTGTATAAACATGGAAATATCTACAAAGCCATCTGTATACACATGGAAATATCTACACAGCCATCTGTATAAACATGTAAATGTTTACGCTGCTATCTCTATAAACATGGAAATATCTTCACCGCCATCTCTATAAACATGAAAATATCTACACTGCCATCTCCATAAACATGGAACTAACTAATCCGCCATCTGTATAAACATGGAAACATCTACCCCGCCAACATGTGAATAAGGAAATATCTACAATGCCATCTGTATAAAGATATAAATATCTGCACCGCGAGCTGCATAAACATGGAAATATCTACATCGCTATCTGTATAAACGTGGAAATACCAACACCGCTATCGGTATAAACATGGAAATATCTACAATGCCATCTACATAAACATGGAAATATCTACACCGCTATGTCTATAAACATGGAAATACCTACACCGCTATCTCTATAAACATGGAAATATCTACACCGCTATGTGTATAAACATGGAAATATCTACACCGCTATCTGTATAAACATGGAAATATCTATACCGCGATCCGTATAAACATGGAAATATCTACACCGCTACCTGTATAAACATGGAAATATCTACACAGCTATCTCTATAAACATTGAAATATCTACACGGCCATCTTTTTAAAATGGAAATACCTACAAAGTCATCTGTATAAACATGGAAATATCTACACAGCCATCTGTATAAACATGGATATATCTACACAGCCATCTGTATATACATGGAAATATCTACACCACTATCTGTATAAACATGGAAATAACTACACCGCTAATTGTATAAACAAGGAAATATCTACACCGTGATCTGTATAAACATGGAAATATTTACACCGCTATCTGTATAATCATGGAAATTTCTACACCGTTATCTGCATAAATATGGAAATATCTACACCGCTATCTCTATAAACATGGAAATATCTACACCGCCATCTGTATAAACATGGAAATATCTACAATGCCATCTGTATACACATGGAAATACCTACACGGCAATCTGTGTATAGATGGAAACATCAACACCGCCATCTGTACAAACTTGGAAATATCTACACTGCTATCTCTATAAACATGGAAATATCTACACTGCGGTCTGTATAAACATGGAAATATCTACACCGGTATCTGTATAAACATGGAAATATCTACACTACGATCTGTATAAACATGTAAATATCTACACCACGATCTGTATAAACATGGAAATATCTGCACCGCTATCTCTATAGACATGGAAATATCTACAAAGCCATCTGTATAAACATGGAAATTCCTACACAGTCATGTGTAGGAACATGGAAATATCTACACTGCCATCTGTATAAACGTAGAAATATCTACACAGCCCTCTGTATAAATATGGAGATAACTGCATAGGCATCTGTATAAACATGGAAATATCTGCACCGCTATCTGTATAAACATGGAAATACCTACACTGCTGTCTCTATAAACACGGCAATATGTGCACCGCTATGTGTATAAACATGGAAATATCTCCACTGCTGTCTGTATAAACATGGAAATATCTCCACCGCTTTCTGTATAAACATAGAAATATCTACAGCGCCATCTCTATGAACATTGAAATATCTACACTGCAATCTGTAAAAACATAGAAATATCTACACAGTCATCTGAATAAACATGGAAATATCTACACCACCATCTGTATAAACATGGAAATACCTTCAATATCATCTGTATACACATGGAAATATCTACAAGACATATGTATAAATATGGAAATATCTACACCGCCATCTGTAAACATGGAAATATCTACATTGCCATCTGTAGAAAGATGGAAATATCTACACCGCTATCTCTACAGATATGTAAATATCTACACCGCCATCTCTATAAACATGAAAATATCTACACTGCCATCTCCATAAAGATGGAAGTATCTACTCCGCCATGTGTATAAACACGGAAATATCTACACCACCATCTGTGAAAACCTGGAAATATCTACACCGCTATCTGTGTAAACATGGAAATATCTACACTGCCATCTGCATGTCCATGGAAATATCTACGCCGCCATCTGTATAAACATGGAAATATCTACACGGCCATCTCTGTATAGATGGAAATATCAACACCGCCATCTATACAAACTTGGAAATATCTACACTGCTATCTCTATAAACATGGAAATATCTACACTGCGGTCTGTATAAACATGGAAATATCTACACCGGTATCTGTATAAACATGGAAATATCTACACCACAATCTGTATAAACATGGAAATATCTACACCACTATCTGTATAAACATGGAAATATCTGCAAAGCTATCTCTATAGACATGGAAATATCTAAAAATCCATCTGTATAAACATGGAAATACCTACACAGTCATGTGTAGGAACATGGAAATATCTACACTGCCATCTGTATAAACATAGAAATATATACACAGCCCTCTGTATAAATATGGAGATAACTGCATAGGCATCTGTATAAACATGGAAATATCTGCACCGCTATCTAAATAAACATGGAAATATCTACACTGCTGTCTCTATAAACATGGCAATATGTGCACCGCTATGTGTATAAACATGGAAATATCTCCACTGCTGTCTCTATAAACATGGAAATATCTCCACTGCTTTCTGTATAAACATAGAAATATCTACAGCGCCATCTCTATGAACGTTGAAATATCTACACCGCAATCTGTAAAAACATAGATATATCTACACAGTCATCTGAATAAACATGGAAATATCTACACTACCATCTGTATAAACATGGAAATACCTTCAATATCATCTGTATACACATGGAAATATCTACAAGACATATGTATAAATATGGAAATATCTACACCGCCATCTGTATAAACATGGAAATATCTACACTGCCATCTGTAGAAAGATGGAAATACCTACACCGCTATCTCTACAAATATGTAAATATCTACACCGCCATCTCTATAAACATGAAAATATCTACACTGCCATCTCCATAAAGATGGAAGTTTCTACTCCGCCATGTGTATAAACACGGAAATATCTACACCACCATCTGTGAAAACATGGAAATATCTACACCGCTATCTGTATAAACATGGAAATATCTGCACTGCCATCTGTAAAAACATGGAAATACCTATACAGTCATCTGTATAAACATGGAAATATCTACAAAGCCATCTGTATACACATGGAAATATCTACACAGCCATCTGTATAAACATGTAAATATTTACGCTGCTATCTCTATAAACATGGAAATATCTTCACCGCCATCTCTATAAACATGAAAATATCTACACTGCCATCTCCATAAACATGGAACTAACTAATCCGCCATCTGTATAAACATGGAAACATCTACCCCGCCAACATGTGAATAAGGAAATATCTACAATGCCATCTGTATAAAGATATAAATATCTGCACCGCGAGCTGCATAAACATGGAAATATCTACATCGCTATCTGTATAAACGTGGAAATACCAACACCGCTATCGGTATAAACATGGAAATATCTACAACGCCATCTACATAAACATGGAAATATCTACACCGCTATGTCTATAAACATGGAAATACCTACACCGCTATCTGTATAAACAAGGAAATATCTACACCGCTATCTGTATAAACATGGAAATATCTACACCGCTATCTGTATAAACATGGAAATACCTATACCGCGATCTGTATAAACATGGAAATATCTACACCGCGATCTGTATAAACATGGAAATATCTACACCGCTACCTGTATAAACATGGAAATATCTACACAGCTATCTCTATAAACATTGAAATATCTACACGTCCATCTTTTTAAAATGGAAATACCTACAAAGTCATCTGTATAAACATGGAAATATCTACACAGCCATCTGTATAAACATGGATATATCTACACAGCCATCTGTATATACATAGAAATATCTACACCACTATCTGTATAAACATGGAAATAACTACACCGCTAATTGTATAAACAAGGAAATATCTACACCGTGATCTGTATAAACATGGAAATATTTACACCGCTATCTGTATAATCATGGAAATTTCTACACCGTTATCTGCATAAATATGGAAATATCTACACCGCTATCTCTATAAACATGGAAATATCTACACCGCCATCTGTATAAACATGGAAATATCTACAATGCCATCTGTATACACATGGAAATACCTACACGGCAATCTGTGTATAGATGGAAACATCAACACCGCCATCTGTACAAACTTGGAAATATCTACACTGCTATCTCTATAAACATGGAAATATCTACACTGCGGTCTGTATAAACATGGAAATATCTACACCGGTATCTGTATAAACATGGAAATATCTACACCACAATCTGTATAAACATGGAAATATCTACACCACGATCTGTATAAACATGGAAATATCTGCACTGCTATCTCTGTAGACATGGAAATATCTAAAAATCCATCTGTATAAACATGGAAATACCTACACAGTCATGTGTAGGAACATGGAAATATCTACACTGCCATCTGTATAAACATAGAAATATATACTCAGCCCTCTGTATAAATATGGAGATAACTGCATAGGCATCTGTATAAATATGGAAATATCTGCACCGCTATCTACATAAACATGGAAATACCTACACTGCTGTCTCTATAAACATGGCAATATGTGCACCGCTATGTGTATAAACATGGAAATATCTCCACTGCTGTCTGTATAAACATGGAAATATCTCCACCGCTTTCTGTATAAACATAGAAATATCTACAGCGCCATCTCTATGAACATTGAAATATCTACACTGCAATCTGTAAAAACATAGAAATATCTACACAGTCATCTGAATAAACATGGAAATATCTACACTACCATCTGTATAAAGATGGAAATACCTTCAATATCATCTGTATACACATGGAAATATCTACAAGACATATGTATAAATATGGAAATATCTACACCGCCATCTGTATAAACATGGAAATATCTACACTGCCATCTGTAGAAAGATGGAAATACCTACACCGCTATCTCTACAAATATGTAAATATCTACACCGCCATCTCTATAAACATGAAAATATCTACACAGCCATCTCCATAAAGATGGAAGTATCTACCCCGCCATGTGTATAAACACGGAAATATCTACACCACCATCTGTGAAAACATGGAAATATCTACACCGCTATCTGTATAAACATGGAAATATCTGCACTGCCATCTGTAAAAACATGGAAATACCTTTACAATCATCTGTATAAACATGGAAATATCTACAAAGCCATCTGTATACACATGGAAATATCTACACAGCCATCTGTATAAACATGTAAATGTTTACGCTGCTATCTCTATAAACATGGAAATATCTTCACCGCCATCTCTATAAACATGAAAATATCTACACTGCCATCTCCATAAACATGGAACTAACTAATCCGCCATCTGTATAAACATGGAAACATCTACCCCGCCAACATGTGAATAAGGAAATATCTACAATGCCATCTGTATAAAGATATAAATATCTGCACCGCGAGCTGCATAAACATGGAAATATCTACATCGCTATCTGTATAAACGTGGAAATACCAACACCGCTATCGGTATAAACATGGAAATATCTACAATGCCATCTACATAAACATGGAAATATCTACACCGCTATGTCTATAAACATGGAAATACCTACACCGCTATCTCTATAAACATGGAAATATCTACACCGCTATGTGTATAAACATGGAAATATCTACACCGCTATCTGTATAAACATGGAAATATCTATACCGCGATCCGTATAAACATGGAAATATCTACACCGCTACCTGTATAAACATGGAAATATCTACACAGCTATCTCTATAAACATTGAAATATCTACACGGCCATCTTTTTAAAATGGAAATACCTACAAAGTCATCTGTATAAACATGGAAATATCTACACAGCCATCTGTATAAACATGGATATATCTACACAGCCATCTGTATATACATGGAAATATCTACACCACTATCTGTATAAACATGGAAATAACTACACCGCTAATTGTATAAACAAGGAAATATCTACACCGTGATCTGTATAAACATGGAAATATTTACACCGCTATCTGTATAATCATGGAAATTTCTACACCGTTATCTGCATAAATATGGAAATATCTACACCGCTATCTCTATAAACATGGAAATATCTACACCGCCATCTGTATAAACATGGAAATATCTACAATGCCATCTGTATACACATGGAAATACCTACACGGCAATCTGTGTATAGATGGAAACATCAACACCGCCATCTGTACAAACTTGGAAATATCTACACTGCTATCTCTATAAACATGGAAATATCTACACTGCGGTCTGTATAAACATGGAAATATCTACACCGGTATCTGTATAAACATGGAAATATCTACACTACGATCTGTATAAACATGTAAATATCTACACCACGATCTGTATAAACATGGAAATATCTGCACCGCTATCTCTATAGACATGGAAATATCTACAAAGCCATCTGTATAAACATGGAAATTCCTACACAGTCATGTGTAGGAACATGGAAATATCTACACTGCCATCTGTATAAACGTAGAAATATCTACACAGCCCTCTGTATAAATATGGAGATAACTGCATAGGCATCTGTATAAACATGGAAATATCTGCACCGCTATCTGTATAAACATGGAAATACCTACACTGCTGTCTCTATAAACACGGCAATATGTGCACCGCTATGTGTATAAACATGGAAATATCTCCACTGCTGTCTGTATAAACATGGAAATATCTCCACCGCTTTCTGTATAAACATAGAAATATCTACAGCGCCATCTCTATGAACATTGAAATATCTACACTGCAATCTGTAAAAACATAGAAATATCTACACAGTCATCTGAATAAACATGGAAATATCTACACCACCATCTGTATAAACATGGAAATACCTTCAATATCATCTGTATACACATGGAAATATCTACAAGACATATGTATAAATATGGAAATATCTACACCGCCATCTGTAAACATGGAAATATCTACATTGCCATCTGTAGAAAGATGGAAATATCTACACCGCTATCTCTACAGATATGTAAATATCTACACCGCCATCTCTATAAACATGAAAATATCTACACTGCCATCTCCATAAAGATGGAAGTATCTACTCCGCCATGTGTATAAACACGGAAATATCTACACCACCATCTGTGAAAACCTGGAAATATCTACACCGCTATCTGTATAAACATGGAAATATCTACACTGCCATCTGCATGTCCATGGAAATATCTACGCCGCCATCTGTATAAACATGGAAATATCTACACGGCCATCTCTGTATAGATGGAAATATCAACACCGCCATCTATACAAACTTGGAAATATCTACACTGCTATCTCTATAAACATGGAAATATCTACACTGCGGTCTGTATAAACATGGAAATATCTACACCGGTATCTGTATAAACATGGAAATATCTACACCACAATCTGTATAAACATGGAAATATCTACACCACTATCTGTATAAACATGGAAATATCTGCAAAGCTATCTCTATAGACATGGAAATATCTAAAAATCCATCTGTATAAACATGGAAATACCTACACAGTCATGTGTAGGAACATGGAAATATCTACACTGCCATCTGTATAAACATAGAAATATATACACAGCCCTCTGTATAAATATGGAGATAACTGCATAGGCATCTGTATAAACATGGAAATATCTGCACCGCTATCTAAATAAACATGGAAATATCTACACTGCTGTCTCTATAAACATGGCAATATGTGCACCGCTATGTGTATAAACATGGAAATATCTCCACTGCTGTCTCTATAAACATGGAAATATCTCCACTGCTTTCTGTATAAACATAGAAATATCTACAGCGCCATCTCTATGAACGTTGAAATATCTACACCGCAATCTGTAAAAACATAGATATATCTACACAGTCATCTGAATAAACATGGAAATATCTACACTACCATCTGTATAAACATGGAAATACCTTCAATATCATCTGTATACACATGGAAATATCTACAAGACATATGTATAAATATGGAAATATCTACACCGCCATCTGTATAAACATGGAAATATCTACACTGCCATCTGTAGAAAGATGGAAATACCTACACCGCTATCTCTACAAATATGTAAATATCTACACCGCCATCTCTATAAACATGAAAATATCTACACTGCCATCTCCATAAAGATGGAAGTTTCTACTCCGCCATGTGTATAAACACGGAAATATCTACACCACCATCTGTGAAAACATGGAAATATCTACACCGCTATCTGTATAAACATGGAAATATCTGCACTGCCATCTGTAAAAACATGGAAATACCTATACAGTCATCTGTATAAACATGGAAATATCTACAAAGCCATCTGTATACACATGGAAATATCTACACAGCCATCTGTATAAACATGTAAATATTTACGCTGCTATCTCTATAAACATGGAAATATCTTCACCGCCATCTCTATAAACATGAAAATATCTACACTGCCATCTCCATAAACATGGAACTAACTAATCCGCCATCTGTATAAACATGGAAACATCTACCCCGCCAACATGTGAATAAGGAAATATCTACAATGCCATCTGTATAAAGATATAAATATCTGCACCGCGAGCTGCATAAACATGGAAATATCTACATCGCTATCTGTATAAACGTGGAAATACCAACACCGCTATCGGTATAAACATGGAAATATCTACAACGCCATCTACATAAACATGGAAATATCTACACCGCTATGTCTATAAACATGGAAATACCTACACCGCTATCTGTATAAACAAGGAAATATCTACACCGCTATCTGTATAAACATGGAAATATCTACACCGCTATCTGTATAAACATGGAAATACCTATACCGCGATCTGTATAAACATGGAAATATCTACACCGCGATCTGTATAAACATGGAAATATCTACACCGCTACCTGTATAAACATGGAAATATCTACACAGCTATCTCTATAAACATTGAAATATCTACACGTCCATCTTTTTAAAATGGAAATACCTACAAAGTCATCTGTATAAACATGGAAATATCTACACAGCCATCTGTATAAACATGGATATATCTACACAGCCATCTGTATATACATAGAAATATCTACACCACTATCTGTATAAACATGGAAATAACTACACCGCTAATTGTATAAACAAGGAAATATCTACACCGTGATCTGTATAAACATGGAAATATTTACACCGCTATCTGTATAATCATGGAAATTTCTACACCGTTATCTGCATAAATATGGAAATATCTACACCGCTATCTCTATAAACATGGAAATATCTACACCGCCATCTGTATAAACATGGAAATATCTACAATGCCATCTGTATACACATGGAAATACCTACACGGCAATCTGTGTATAGATGGAAACATCAACACCGCCATCTGTACAAACTTGGAAATATCTACACTGCTATCTCTATAAACATGGAAATATCTACACTGCGGTCTGTATAAACATGGAAATATCTACACCGGTATCTGTATAAACATGGAAATATCTACACTACGATCTGTATAAACATGTAAATATCTACACCACGATCTGTATAAACATGGAAATATCTGCACCGCTATCTCTATAGACATGGAAATATCTACAAAGCCATCTGTATAAACATGGAAATTCCTACACAGTCATGTGTAGGAACATGGAAATATCTACACTGCCATCTGTATAAACGTAGAAATATCTACACAGCCCTCTGTATAAATATGGAGATAACTGCATAGGCATCTGTATAAACATGGAAATATCTGCACCGCTATCTGTATAAACATGGAAATACCTACACTGCTGTCTCTATAAACACGGCAATATGTGCACCGCTATGTGTATAAACATGGAAATATCTCCACTGCTGTCTGTATAAACATGGAAATATCTCCACCGCTTTCTGTATAAACATAGAAATATCTACAGCGCCATCTCTATGAACATTGAAATATCTACACTGCAATCTGTAAAAACATAGAAATATCTACACAGTCATCTGAATAAACATGGAAATATCTACACCACCATCTGTATAAACATGGAAATACCTTCAATATCATCTGTATACACATGGAAATATCTACAAGACATATGTATAAATATGGAAATATCTACACCGCCATCTGTAAACATGGAAATATCTACATTGCCATCTGTAGAAAGATGGAAATATCTACACCGCTATCTCTACAGATATGTAAATATCTACACCGCCATCTCTATAAACATGAAAATATCTACACTGCCATCTCCATAAAGATGGAAGTATCTACTCCGCCATGTGTATAAACACGGAAATATCTACACCACCATCTGTGAAAACCTGGAAATATCTACACCGCTATCTGTATAAACATGGAAATATCTACACTGCCATCTGCATGTCCATGGAAATATCTACGCCGCCATCTGTATAAACATGGAAATATCTACACGGCCATCTGTGTATAGATGGAAATATCAACACCGCCATCTGTACAAACATGGAAATATCTACACCGCTATCTCTATAAACATGGAAATATCTGCACTGCCATCTGTAAAAACATGGAAATACCTATACAGTCATCTGTATAAACATGGAAATATCTACAATGCCATCTGTATACACATGGAAATATCTACACAGCCATCTGTATAAACATGTAAATATTTACGCTGCTATCTCTATAAACATGGAAATATCTTCACTGCCATATCTATAAACATGAAAATATCTACACTGCCATCTCCATAAACATGGAAGTAACTACTCCGCCATCTGTATAAACATGGAAACATCTACCCCGCCATCATGTGAATAAGGAAATATCTACAATACCATCTGTATAAAGATATAAATATCTGCACCGCGAGCTGCATAAACATGGAAATATCTGCATCGCTATCTGCATAAACGTGGAAATACCAACACCGCTATCGGTATAAACATGGAAATATCTACAAAGCCATCTACATAAACATGGAAATATCTACACCGCTATGTCTATAAACATGGAAATACCTACACCGCTATCTCTATAAACATGGAAATATCTACACCGCTATCTGTATAAACATGGAAATATCTACACCGCTATCTGTATAAACATGGAAATATCTATACCGCGATCTGTATAAACCTGGAAATATCAACACCGCGATCTGTATAAACATGGAAATATCTACACCGGTATCTGTATAAACATGGAAATATCTACACCAAGATCTGTATAAACATGGAAATAACTACACCGCTAATTGTATAAACAAGGAAATATCTACACCGTGATCTGTATAAACATGGAAATATTTACACCGCTATCTGTATAATCATGGAAATTTCTACACCGTTATCTGTATAAATGTGGAAGTATCTACACCGCTATCTCTATAAACATGGAAATATCTACACCGCCATCTGTATAAACATGGAAATATCTATACCGCTATCTGTATAAACATGGAAATATTTACACTGCTATCTATATAAACATGGAAATATGTACACCGTTAATGTATAAATATGGAAATACCTACACCGCTATCTCTATAAACATGGAAATATCTACACCGCCATCTGTATAAACATGGAAATATCTACACTGCGGTCTGTATAAACATGGAAATTTCTACACCACGATCTGTATAAACATGGAAATATTTACACCACTATCTGTATAAACATGGAAATATCTACACCGCTATCTCTATAAACATGGAAATATCTACAAAGCCATCTGTATAAACATGGAAATACCAACACGGTCATGTGTAGGAACATGGAAATATCTACACCGCAATCTGTATAAACATGGAAATATCTACACCGCGATCTGTATAACATGGAAATATCTACACCGCTTTCTGTATAAATATGGAAATACATACACACCTATCTCTATAAACATGGAAATATCTACACCGCAATCTGTATAAACATGGAAATATCCACAGAGCCGTCTGTATATACATGGAAATATCTACACCGTTATCTGTATAAACATGGAAATAAATACACCACTATTTGTATAAACAAGGAAATATCTACACCACCATTTGTTTAAACATGGAAATATCTACAGAGACATCTGTTTATACATGGAAATATCTACACCGCTATCTGTATAAACATGGAAATATCTACACTGCCATCTGTAAAAACATGGAAATACCTATACAGTCATCTGTATAAACATGGAAATATCTACAATGCCATCTGTATACACATGGAAATATCTACACAGCCATCTGTATAAACATGTAAATATCTACACTGCTATCTCTATAAGCATGGAAATATCTACAACGCCATCTCTATAAACATGAAAATACCTACACTGCCATCTCCATAAACATGGAACTAACTACTCCGCCATCTGCATAAACATGGAAACATCTACACCGCCATCTGTGTGAATAACGAAATATCTACAATGCCATCTGTATAAAAATATATATATCTGCACCGCGAGCTGTATAAACATGGAAATATCTACATCGCTATCTGTATAAACGTGGAAATAGCAACACTGCTATCATTATAAACATGGAAATATCTACAACGCCATCTATATAAACATGGAAATATCTACACCGCTATGTCTATAAACATGGAAATACCTACACCGCTATCTCTATAAACATGGAAATATCCACACCGCCATCTGCATATCCATGGAAATATCTACAACGCCATCTGTATAAAGATGGAAATATCTTCACGGCAATCTGTGTACAGATGGAAATATCAACACCGCCATCTGTACAAACATGGAAATATCTACACCGCTATCTGTATAAACATAGAAATACCGACACTGCAGTCTGTATAAACATGGAAATATCTACACCGCTATGTCTTTAAACATGGAAATACCTACACCGCTATCTCTATTAACATGGAAATATCCACACCGCCATCTGCATATCCATGGAAATATCTACAATGCCATCTGTATAAAGATGGAAATATCTACACGGAAATCTGTGTACAGATGGAAATATCAACACCGCCATCTGTACATACATGGAAATATCTACACTGCTATCTGTATAAACGTAGAAATACCTACACTTCAGTCTGTATAAACATGGAAATATCTACTCCGGTATCTGTATATACATGGAAATATCTACCCCACGATCTGTATAAACATGGAAATATATACACCGCTATCTGTATAAACATGGAAATATCTGCACCGCTATCTCTATAAACATGGAAATTTCTACACCGCCATCTGTATAAACATGGAAATACCTACAAAGTCATCTGTATAAACATGGAAATATCTACACAGCCATCTGTATAAACATGGAAATATCTACACCGCCATCTGTATATACATGGAAATATCTACACCGCTATCTCTATAAACATGGAAATATCTACACCGCCATCTGTATAAACATGGAAATGTCTACACTGCGGTCTGTATAAACATGGAAATTTCTACACCACGATCTGTATAAACATGGAAATATTTACACCGCTATCTGTATAAACATGGAAATATCTACACCGCTATCTCTATAAACATGGAAATATCTACAAAGCCATCTGTATAAACATGGAAATACCAACACAGTCATGTGTAGGAACATGGAAATATCTACTCCGCTATCTGTATAAACATGGAAAGATCTACACCGCGATCTGTATAACATGGAAATATCTACACCGCTATCTGTATAAACATGGAAATATTTACACTGCTATCTGTATAAACATGGAAATATGTACACCGTTATCTGTATAAATATGGAAATACCTACACCGCTATCTCTATAAACATGGAAATAACTACACCGCCATCTGTATAAACATGGAAATATCTACACTGCGGTCTGTATAAACATGGAAATTTCTACACCACGATCTGTATAAACATGGAAATATTTACACCGCTATCTGTATAAACATGGAAATATCTACACCGCTATCTCTATAAACATGGAAATATCTACAAAACCATCTGTATAAATATGGAAATACCAACACAGTCATGTGTAGGAACATGGAAATATCTACACCGCAATCTGTATAAACATGGAAATATCCACAGAGCCGTCTGTATATACATGGAAATATCTACACCGTTATCTGTATAAACATGGAAATAAATACACCACTATTTGTATAAACAAGGAAATATCTACACCACCATTTGTTTAAACATGGAAATATCTACAGAGACATCTGTTTATACATGGAAATATCTACACCGCTATCTGTATAAACATGGAAATATCTACACTGCCATCTGTAAAAACATGGAAATACCTATACAGTCATCTGTATAAACATGGAAATATCTACAATGCCATCTGTATACACATGGAAATATCTACACAGCCATCTGTATAAACATGTAAATATCTACACTGCTATCTCTATAAGCATGGAAATATCTACAACGCCATCTCTATAAACATGAAAATACCTACACTGCCATCTCCATAAACATGGAACTAACTACTCCGCCATCTGCATAAACATGGAAACATCTACACCGCCATCTGTGTGAATAACGAAATATCTACAATGCCATCTGTATAAAAATATATATATCTGCACCGCGAGCTGTATAAACATGGAAATATCTACATCGCTATCTGTATAAACGTGGAAATAGCAACACTGCTATCATTATAAACATGGAAATATCTACAACGCCATCTATATAAACATGGAAATATCTACACCGCTATGTCTATAAACATGGAAATACCTACACCGCTATCTCTATAAACATGGAAATATCCACACCGCCATCTGCATATCCATGGAAATATCTACAACGCCATCTGTATAAAGATGGAAATATCTTCACGGCAATCTGTGTACAGATGGAAATATCAACACCGCCATCTGTACAAACATGGAAATATCTACACCGCTATCTGTATAAACATAGAAATACCGACACTGCAGTCTGTATAAACATGGAAATATCTACACCGCTATGTCTTTAAACATGGAAATACCTACACCGCTATCTCTATTAACATGGAAATATCCACACCGCCATCTGCATATCCATGGAAATATCTACAATGCCATCTGTATAAAGATGGAAATATCTACACGGAAATCTGTGTACAGATGGAAATATCAACACCGCCATCTGTACATACATGGAAATATCTACACTGCTATCTGTATAAACGTAGAAATACCTACACTTCAGTCTGTATAAACATGGAAATATCTACTCCGGTATCTGTATATACCTGGAAATATCTACCCCACGATCTGTATAAACATGGAAATATATACACCGCTATCTGTATAAACATGGAAATATCTGCACCGCTATCTCTATAAACATGGAAATTTCTACACCGCCATCTGTATAAACATGGAAATACCTACAAAGTCATCTGTATAAACATGGAAATATCTACACAGCCATCTGTATAAACATGGAAATATCTACACCGCCATCTGTATATACATGGAAATATCTACACCGCTATCTCTATAAACATGGAAATATCTACACCGCCATCTGTATAAACATGGAAATGTCTACACTGCGGTCTGTATAAACATGGAAATTTCTACACCACGATCTGTATAAACATGGAAATATTTACACCGCTATCTGTATAAACATGGAAATATCTACACCGCTATCTCTATAAACATGGAAATATCTACAAAGCCATCTGTATAAACATGGAAATACCAACACAGTCATGTGTAGGAACATGGAAATATCTACTCCGCTATCTGTATAAACATGGAAAGATCTACACCGCGATCTGTATAACATGGAAATATCTACACCGCTATCTGTATAAACATGGAAATATTTACACTGCTATCTGTATAAACATGGAAATATGTACACCGTTATCTGTATAAATATGGAAATACCTACACCGCTATCTCTATAAACATGGAAATAACTACACCGCCATCTGTATAAACATGGAAATATCTACACTGCGGTCTGTATAAACATGGAAATTTCTACACCACGATCTGTATAAACATGGAAATATTTACACCGCTATCTGTATAAACATGGAAATATCTACACCGCTATCTCTATAAACATGGAAATATCTACAAAACCATCTGTATAAATATGGAAATACCAACACAGTCATGTGTAGGAACATGGAAATATCTACACCGCAATCTGTATAAACATGCAAATATCTACAAAGTCATCTGTTTAAACATGGAAATATCTACACAGCCATCTGTATAAACATGGAAATATCTACAGAGCCGTCTGTATATACATGGAAATATCTACACCTCTATCTGTATAAACATGGAAATAAATACACCACTATTTGTATAAACAAGGAAATATCTACACCACCATCTGTTTAAACATGGAAATATCTAGAGAGACATCTGTTTATACATGGAAATATCTACACCGCTATCTGTATAAACATGGAAATATCTACACTGCCATCTGTAAAAACATGGAAATACCTATACAGTCATCTGTATAAACATGGAAATATCTACAATGCCATCTGAATACACATAGAAATATCTACACAGCCATCTGTATAGACATGTAAATATCTACACTGCTATCTCTATAAGCATGGAAATACCTACAACGCCATCTCTATAAACATGAAAATATCTACACTGCCATCTCCATAAACATGGAACTAACTACTCCGCCATCTGCATAAACATGGAAACATCTACACCGCCATCTGTGTGAATAAGGAAATATCTACAATGCCATCTGTATAAAAATATATATATCAGCACCGCGAGCTGTATAAACATGGAAATATCTACATCGCTATCTGTATAAACGTGGAAATAGCAACACTGCTATCATTATAAACATGGAAATATCTACAACGCCATCTATATAAACATGGAAATATCTACACCGCTATGTCTATAAACATGGAAATACCTACACCGCTATCTCTATAAACTTGGAAATATCTACACAGCTATCTGTATAAACAAGGAAATATCCACACCGCTATCTGTATAAACACGGAAATACCTACACCGCGATCTGTATAAACATGGAAATATCTACACCGCGATCTGTATAAACATGGAAATATCTTCACCACGATCTGTATAAACATGGAAATATCTTCAATGCCATCTGTAGAAAGATGGAAATATCTACACCGCAATCTGTGTAAACATGGAAATATCTATTCCGATATCTGAAAAAAGATGAAATATCTACACCGCTATCAGTATAAACGTGGAAATACCAACACCGCTATCGGTATAAACATGGAAATATCTACATCGCTATCTGCATAAACGTGGAAATACCAACACTGCTATCATTATAAACATGGAAATATCTACAACGCCATCTATATAAACATGGAAATATCTACACCGCTATGTCTATAAACATGGAAATACCTACACTGCTATCTCTATAAACATGGAAATATCCACACCGCCATCTGCATATCCATGGAAATATCTTCAACGCCATCTGTATAAAGATGGAAATATCTTCACGACAATCTGTGTACAGATGGAAATATCAACACCGCCATCTGTACAAACATGGAAATATCTACACCGCTATCTGTATAAACATAGAAATACCGACACTGCAGTCTGTGTAAACATGGAAATATCTACACCGCTATGTCTTTAAACATGGAAATACCTACACCGCTATCTCTATAAACATGGAAATATCCACACCGCCGTCTGCATATCCATGGAAATATCTACAACGCCATCTGTATAAAGATGGAAATATCTACACGGAAATCTGTGTACAGATGGAAATATCAACACCGCCATCTGTACATACATGGAAATGTCTACACTGCTATCTGTATAAACATAGAAATACCTACACTTCAGTCTGTATAAACATGGAAATATCTACTCCGGTATCTGTATATACATGGAAATATCTACCCCACGATTTGTATAAACATGGAAATATATACACCGCTATCTGTATAAACATGGAAATATCTGCACGGCTATCTCTATAAACATGGAAATTACTACACCGCCATCTGTATAAACATGCAAATTCCTACAAAGTCATCTGTATAAACATGGAAATATCTACACAGCCATCTGTATAAACATGGAAATATCTACACCGCCATCTGTATATACATGGAAATATCTACACCGCTATCTCTATAAACATGGAAATATCTACACCGCGATCTGTATAACATGGAAATATCTACACCGCTATCTGTAGAAACATGGAAATATTTACACTGCTATCTATATAAACATGGAAATATGTACACTGTTAATGTATAAATATGGAAATAACTACACCGCTATCTATATAAACATGGAAATATCTACACCGCCATCTTTATAAACATGGAAATATCTACACTGCGGTCTGTATAAACATGGAAATTTCTACACCAAGATCTGTATAAACATGGAAATATTTACACCGATATCTGTATAAACATGGAAATATCTACACCGCTATATCTATAAACATGGAAATATCTACAAAGCCATCTGTATAAACATGGAAATAGCAACACGGTCATGTGTAGGAACATGGAAATATCTACACCGCAATCTGTATAAACATGGAAATATCTACACCGCGATCTGTATAACATGGAAATATCTACACCGCTTTCTGTATAAATATGGAAATACATACACACCTATCTCTATAAACTTGGAAATATCTACACCGCAATCTGTATAAACATGGAAATATCCACAGAGCCGTCTGTATATACATGGAAATATCTACACCGTTATCTGTATAAACATGGAAATAAATACACCACTATTTGTATAAACAAGGAAATATCTACACCACCATTTGTTTAAACATGGAAATATCTACAGAGACATCTGTTTATACATGGAAATATCTACACCGCTATCTGTATAAACATGGAAATATCTACACTGCCATCTGTAAAAACATGGAAATACCTATACAGTCATCTGTATAAACATGGAAATATCTACAATGCCATCTGTATACACATGGAAATATCTACACAGCCATCTGTATAAACATGTAAATATCTACACTGCTATCTCTATAAGCATGGAAATATCTACAACGCCATCTCTATAAACATGAAAATACCTACACTGCCATCTCCATAAACATGGAACTAACTACTCCGCCATCTGCATAAACATGGAAACATCTACACCGCCATCTGTGTGAATAACGAAATATCTACAATGCCATCTGTATAAAAATATATATATCTGCACCGCGAGCTGTATAAACATGGAAATATCTACATCGCTATCTGTATAAACGTGGAAATAGCAACACTGCTATCATTATAAACATGGAAATATCTACAACGCCATCTATATAAACATGGAAATATCTACACCGCTATGTCTATAAACATGGAAATACCTACTCCGCTATCTCTATAAACATGGAAATATCCACACCGCCATCTGCATATCCATGGAAATATCTACAACGCCATCTGTATAAAGATGGAAATATCTTCACGGCAATCTGTGTACAGATGGAAATATCAACACCGCCATCTGTACAAACATGGAAATATCTACACCGCTATCTGTATAAACATAGAAATACCGACACTGCAGTCTGTATAAACATGGAAATATCTACACCGCTATGTCTTTAAACATGGAAATACCTACACCGCTATCTCTATTAACATGGAAATATCCACACCGCCATCTGCATATCCATGGAAATATCTACAATGCCATCTGTATAAAGATGGAAATATCTACACGGAAATCTGTGTACAGATGGAAATATCAACACCGCCATCTGTACATACATGGAAATATCTACACTGCTATCTGTATAAACGTAGAAATACCTACACTTCAGTCTGTATAAACATGGAAATATCTACTCCGGTATCTGTATATACCTGGAAATATCTACCCCACGATCTGTATAAACATGGAAATATATACACCGCTATCTGTATAAACATGGAAATATCTGCACCGCTATCTCTATAAACATGGAAATTTCTACACCGCCATCTGTATAAACATGGAAATACCTACAAAGTCATCTGTATAAACATGGAAATATCTACACAGCCATCTGTATAAACATGGAAATATCTACACCGCCATCTGTATATACATGGAAATATCTACACCGCTATCTCTATAAACATGGAAATATCTACACCGCCATCTGTATAAACATGGAAATGTCTACACTGCGGTCTGTATAAACATGGAAATTTCTACACCACGATCTGTATAAACATGGAAATATTTACACCGCTATCTGTATAAACATGGAAATATCTACACCGCTATCTCTATAAACATGGAAATATCTACAAAGCCATCTGTATAAACATGGAAATACCAACACAGTCATGTGTAGGAACATGGAAATATCTACTCCGCTATCTGTATAAACATGGAAAGATCTACACCGCGATCTGTATAACATGGAAATATCTACACCGCTATCTGTATAAACATGGAAATATTTACACTGCTATCTGTATAAACATGGAAATATGTACACCGTTATCTGTATAAATATGGAAATACCTACACCGCTATCTCTATAAACATGGAAATAACTACACCGCCATCTGTATAAACATGGAAATATCTACACTGCGGTCTGTATAAACATGGAAATTTCTACACCACGATCTGTATAAACATGGAAATATTTACACCGCTATCTGTATAAACATGGAAATATCTACACCGCTATCTCTATAAACATGGAAATATCTACAAAGCCATCTGTATAAATATGGAAATACCAACACAGTCATGTGTAGGAACATGGAAATATCTACACCGCAATCTGTATAAACATGGAAATATCTACAACGCGATCTGTATAACATGGAAATATCTACACCGCTTTCTGTATAAATATGGAAATACCTACACACCTATCTCTATAAACATGGAAATATCTACACCGCAATCTGTACAAACATGGAAATACCTACAAAGTCATCTGTTTAAACATGGAAATATCTACACAGCCATCTGTATAAACATGGAAATATCTACAGAGCCGTCTGTATATACATGGAAATATCTACACCGCTATCTGTATAAACATGGAAATAAATACACCACTATTTGTATAAACAAGGAAATATCTACACCACCATCTGTTTAAACATGGAAATATCTACAGAGACATCTGTTTATACATGGAAATATCTACACCGCTATCTGTATAAACATGGAAATATCTACACTGCCATCTGTAAAAACATGGAAATACCTATACAGTCATCTGTATAAACATGGAAATATCTACAATGCCATCTGAATACACATAGAAATATCTACACAGCCATCTGTATAAACATGTAAATATCTACACTGCTATCTCAATAAGCATGGAAATATCTACAACGCCATCTCTATAAACATGAAAATATCTACACTGCCATCTCCATAAACATGGAACTAACTACTCCGCCATTTGCATAAACATGGAAACATCTACACCGCCATCTGTGTGAATAAGGAAATATCTACAATGCCATCTGTATAAAAATATATATATCAGCACCGCGAGCTGTATAAACATGGAAATATCTACATCGCTATCTGTATAAACGTGGAAATAGCAACACTGCTATCATTATAAACATGGAAATATCTACAACGCCATCTATATAAACATGGAAATATCTACACCGCTATGTCTATAAACATGGAAATACCTACACCGCTATCTCTATAAACATGGAAATATCCACACCGCCATCTGCATATCCATGGAAATATCTACAACGCCATCTGTATAAAGATGGAAATATCTTCACGGCAATCTGTGTAGAGATGGAAATATCAACACCGCCATCTGTACAAACATGGAAATATCTACACCGCTATCTGTATAAACATAGAAATACCGACACTGCAGTCTGTATAAACATGGAAATATCTACTCCGGTATCTGTATATACATGGAAATATCTACCCCACGATCTGTATAAACATGGAAATATATACACCGCTATCTGTATAAACATGGAAATATCTGCACCGCTATCTCTATAAACATGGAAATTTCTACACCGCCATCTGTATAAACATGGAAATACCTACAAAGTCATCTGTATAAACTTGGAAATATCTACACAGCCATCTGTATAAACATGGAAATATCTACACAGCCATCTGTATATACATGGAAATATCTACATCGCTCTCTGTATAAACCTGGGAATAACTACACCGCTATTTGTATAAACAAGCAAATATCTACACCGTGATCTGAATAAACATGGAAATATCTACACCGCCATCTCTATAAACATGGAAATATCTACAGCCCTATCTGTATAAACATGGAAATATCCACACCGCTATCTCTATAAACATGGAAAAATCAACACCGCTATCTCTATGAACATGGAAATATCTACACCACCATCTCTATAAACATGGCAATATCTACACCACGATCAGTATAAACATGGAAATATCAACACCGTGATCTGTACAAACATGGAAATACCTTCACCACGATCTGTATAAACATGGAAATATGTAGACCGCTATCTGTATAAACATGGTAATATCTAAACCACCATCTATATAAACATGGAAATATCTACACCGCCATCTGTATAAACATGGAAATATCTACAATGCCATCTGTAGAAAGATGGAAATATCTACACCGCAATCTGTGTAAACATGGAAATAGCTACACCGATATCTGTAAAAACATGGAAATATCTCCACCACTATCTGCATAAACATGGAAATATCTACACCGCGATCTGTATAAACATGGAAATATCTACACCGCGATCTGTATAAACATGGAAATATGTACACCGCTATCTGTATAAACATGGAAATATCTACACCGCTATCTCTATAAACATGGAAATATCTACACCGCCATGTGTATAACCATGGAAATACCTACAAAGTCATCTGTATAAACATGGAAATATTTACACAGCCATCTGTATAAAAATGGAAATATCTACACAGCTATCTCTATAAACATGGAAATATCTACACCGCCATCTATATATCCATGGAAATATCTGCACCGCCGTCTGTATAAACATGGAAATATCTACACGTTCATCTGTGTATAGATGGAAATATCAACACCGCCATCTGTACAAACATGGAAATATCTGCACCGCTATCTGTATAAACATGGAAATATCTACACCACAGTCTGTATAAACATGGAAATATCTACACCCCTATCTGTATAAACATGGAAATATCTACACAGCTATCTCTATAAACATGGAAATATCTACAAAGACATCTGTATAAACATGGAAATATCTACACCACCATCTGTATAAACATGGAAATATGTACAATGCCATCTGTATACACATGGAAATATCTACACAGCCATCTGAATAAACATGTAAATTTCTACACTGCTATCTCTATAAACATGGAAGTATCTACACCGCCATCTATATAAACATGAAAATACCTACACTGCCATCTCCATAAACATGGAACTAACAACTCCGCCGACTGTATAAACATGGAAACATCTACACCGCCATCTGTGTGAATTAGGAAATATCTACAATGCCATCTCTATAAAGATATAAATATCTGCACCGCGAGCTGCATAAACATGGAAATGTCTACATCGCTATCTGTATAAACGTCGAAATACCAACACCACGATCGGTATAAACATGGAAAAAGCTACAACGCCATCTTTATAAACATGGAAATATCTACAACGCTATGTCTATAAACATGGAAATACCTACACCGCGATCTGTATAAACATGGAAATATTTACACCGCTATCTGTATAAACATGGAAATATCTACACAGCTATTTCTATAAACATGGAAATATCTACACAGCTATCTCTATAAACATGGAAATATCTACACAGCTATCTCTATAAACATGGAAATATCTACACTGCCATCTGTATAAACATGGAAATACCTACAAAGTCATCTGTATAAACATGGAAATATCTACACAGCCATCTGTATAAACATGGAAATATCTACACAGCTATCTGTATATACATGGAAATATCTACACCGCTATCTGTATAAACATGGAAATAACTACACCGCTATTTGTATAAACAAGGAAATATCTACACCGTGATCTGTATAAACATGTAAATATCTACACCGCTATCTGTATAAACATGGAAATATCTACACCGCTATCTGTATAAACATGGAAATAACTACACCGCTAATTATATAAACAAGGAAATATCTTCACCGCCATCTGTTTAAACATGGAAATATATACACAGACATCTGTTTATACATGGAAATATCTACACCGCTATCTGTATAAACATGCTAATAACTACACCGCTCTCTGCATAAATGTGGAAATATTTGCACTGCTATCCCTATAAACATAGTAATATCAACACCGCGATTTGTATAAACATGGAAATATCTACACCGTGATCTGTATAAACATGGAAATATCTACACCGCGATCTGTATAAACATGGAAATATCTACACCGTGATCTGTATAAACATGGAAATATCTACACCGCGATCTGTATAAACATGGAAATATCTACACTGTGATCTGTATAAACATGGAAATATCTACACCGCCATCTCCTTAAACATGGAAATATCTACACAAATATCTGTATAAACATGGAAATATCCACACCCCTATCTCTATAAACATGGAAAAATCAACACCGCTATCTTTATGAACATGGAAATATCTACACCGCCATCTCTATAAACATGAAAATATCTACACCGCGATCCGTATAAACGTGGAAATATCTACACCGCTATCTCTATAAACATGGAAATATCTCCACTGCTATCTCTATAAACATCAAAATATCTACACCGCCATCTGTATAAACATGGAAATACTTGCAAAGTTATCGGTATAAACATGGAAATATCAACACCGCCATCTGTATAAACATGGAAATACCTACACAGCCATGTGTATATTCATGGAAATAACTACACCGCTATCTATATAAACATGGAAATAACTACAACGCTATCTGTATAAACATGGAAATATCTACACCGCCATCTACATATCCATGGAAATTTCTGCGCCGCAGTCTGCATAAACATGGAAATAACTACATGGTCATCTGTGTATAGATGGAAATATCAACACCGCCTTCTGTACAAACATGGAAATATCTACACCGCTATCTGTGTAAACATGGAAATATCTACACCGCGGCCTGTATAAACATGGAAATATCTAAACCGCTATCTGTATAAACATGGAAATATCTACACCGCTAACTCTATAAACATGGAAATATCTACACCGTGATCTGTATAAACATGGAAATATTTACACTGCTATCTGTATAAACATGGAAATATGTATACCGTTATCTGTTTAAATATGAAAATACCTACACCGCTATCTGTATAAACATGGAAATATCTACACCGCCATCTGTATAAACATGGGAATGTCTACACTGCGGTCTGTGTAAACATGGAAATTTCTACACCACGATTTGTATATACATGGAAATATTTACACCGCTATCTGTATAAACATGGAAATATCTACACCGCTATCTCTATAAACATGGAAATATCTACAAAGCCATCTGTATAAACATGGAAATACCAACACAGTCATGTGTAGGAACATGGAAATATCAACACCGCTATCTGTATAAACATGGAAATATCTACACCGCGATCTGTATAACATGGAAATATCTACACCGCTATCTGTATAAACATGGAAATATTTACTCTGCTATCTGTATAAACATGGAAATATGTACACCGTTATCTGTATAAATATGGAAATACCTACACCGCTATCTCTATAAACATGGAAATATCTACACCGCCATCTGTATAAACATGGAAATATCTACACTGCGGTCTGTATAAACATGGAAATTTCTACACCACGATCTGTATAAACATGGAAATATTTTCACCGCTATCTGTATAAACATGGAAATATCTACACGGCTATCTCTATAAACATGGAAATATCTACAAAGCCATCTGTATAAACATGGAAATACCAACACAGTCATGTGTAGGAACATGGAAATATCTACACCGCAATCTGTATAAACATGGAAATATCTACACCGCGATCTGTATAACATGGAAATATCTACACCGCTTTCTGTATAAACATGGAAATACATACACACCTATCTCTATAAACATGGAAATATGTACACCACAATCTGTATAAACATGGAAATACCTACAAAGTCATCTGTTGAAACATGGAAATATCTACACAGCCATCTGTATAAATATGGAAATAACTACACCGCCATCTGTATAAACATGGAAATATCTACACTGCGGTCTGTATAAACATGGAAATTTCTACACCACGATCTGTATAAACATGGAAATATTTTCACCGCTATCTGTATAAACATGGAAATATCTACACGGATATCTCTATAAACATGGAAATATCTACAAAGCCATCTGTATAAACATGGAAATACCAACACAGTCATGTGTAGGAACATGGAAATATCTACACCGCAATCTGTATAAACATGGAAATATCTACACCGCGATCTGTATAACATGGAAATATCTACACCGCTTTCTGTATAAACATGGAAATACCTACACACCTATCTCTAAAAACATGGAAATTTGTACACCACAATCTGTATAAACATGGAAATACCTACAAAGTCATCTGTTTAAACATGGAAATATCTACACAGCCATCTGTATAAATATGGAAATATCTACAGAGCCATCTGTATATACATGGAAATATCTACACCGCTATCTGTATAAACATGGAAATAAATACACCACTATTTGTATAAACAAGGAAATATCTACATCACCATCTGTTTAAACATGGAAATATCTACAGAGACATCTGTTTATACATGGAAATATCTACACCGCTATCTGTATAAACATGCAAATATCTTCACTGCCATCTGTAAAAACATGGAAATACCAATACAGTCATCTGTATAAACATGGAAATATCTACAATGCCATCTGTATACACATGGAAATATCTACACAGCCATCTGTATAAACATGTAAATATCTACACTGCTATCTCTATAAGCATGGAAATATCTACAACGCCATCTCTATAAACATGAAAATATCTACACTGCCATCTCCATAAACATGGAACTAACTACTCCGCCATCTGCATAAACATGGAAACATCTACACCGCCATCTGTGTGAATAAGGAAATATCTACAATGCCATCTGTATAAAAATATATATATCTGCACCGCGAGCTGTATCAACATGGAAATATCTACATCGCTATCTGCATAAACGTGGAAATACCAACACTGCTATCATTATAAACATGGAAATATCTACAACGCCATCTATATAAACATGGAAATATCTACACCGCTATGTCTATAAACATGGAAATACCTACACCGCTATCTCTATAAACATGGAAATATCCACACCGCCATCTGCATATCCATGGAAATATCTACAACGCCATCTATATTAAGATGGAAATATCTTCACGGCAATCTGTGTACAGATGGAAATATCAACACCGCCATCTGTACAAACATGGAAATATCTACACCGCTATCTGTATAAACATAGAAATACCGACACTGCAGTCTATATAAACATGGAAATATCAACACCGCTATGTCTTTGAACATGGAAATACCTACACCGCTATCTCTATAAACATGGAAATATCCACACCGCCATCTGCATATCCATGGAAATATCTACAATGCCATCTGTATAAAGATGGAAATATCTACACGGAAATCTGTGTACAGATGGAAATATCAACACCGCCATCTGTACATACATGGAAATATCTACACTGCTATCTGTATAAACATAGAAATACCTACACTTCAGTCTGTATAAACATGGAAATATCTACTCCGGTATCTGTATATACATGGAAATATCTACCCCACGATCTGTATAAACATGGAAATATATACACCGCTATCTGTATAAACATGGAACTATCTGCACCGCTATCTCTATAAACATGGAAATTTCTACACCGCCATCTGTATAAACTTGGAAATACCTACAAAGTCATCTGTATAAACATGGAAATATCTACACAGCCATCTGTATAAACATGGAAATATCTACACCGCCATCTGTATATACATGGAAATATCTACACCGCTATCTCTATAAACGTGGAAATATCTACACTGCCATCTGTATAAACATGGAAATGTCTACACTGCGGTCTGTATAAACATGGAAATTTCTACACCACGATCTGTATAAACATGGAAAGATTTACACCGCTATCCGTATAAACATGGAAATATCTACACCGCTATCTCTATAAACATGGAAATATCTACAAAGCCATCTGTATAAACATGGAAATACCAACACAGTCATGTGTAGGAACATGGAAATATCTACACCGCTATCTGTATAAACATGGAAATATCTACACCGCGATCTGTATAACATGGAAATATCTACACCGCTATCTGTATAAACATGGAAATATTTACACTGCTATCTGTATAAACATGGAAATATGTACACCGTTATCTGTATAAATATGGAAATACCTACACCGCTATCTCTATAAACATGGAAATATCTACACCGCCATCTGTATAAACATGGAAATATCTACACTGCGGTCTGTATAAACATGGAAATTTCTACACCACGATCTGTATAAACATGGAAAGATTTACACCGCTATCTGTATAAACATGGAAATATCTACACCGCTATCTCTATAAACATGGAAGTATCTACAAAGCCATCTGTATAAACATGGAAATACCAACACAGTCATGTGTAGGAACATGGAAATATCTACACCGCAATCTGTATAAACATGGAAATATCTACACCGCTATCTGTATAAACATAGAAATACCGACACTGCAGTCTATATAAACATGGAAATATCAAGACCGCTATGTCTTTGAACATGGAAATACCTACACCGCTATCTCTATAAACATGGAAATATCCACACCGCCATCTGCATATCCATGGAAATATCTACAATGCCATCTGCATAAAGATGGAAATATCTACACGGAAATCTGTGTACAGATGGAAATATCAACACCGACATCTGTACATACATGGAAATATCTACACTGCTATCTGTATAAACATAGAAATACCTACACTTCAGTCTGTATAAACATGGAAATATCTACTCCGGTATCTGTATATACATGGAAATATCTACCCCACGATCTGTATAAACATGGAAATATATACACCGCTATCTGTATAAACATGGAACTATCTGCACCGCTATCTCTATAAACATGGAAATTTCTACACCGCCATCTGTATAAACATGGAAATACCTACAAAGTCATCTGTATAAACATGGAAATATCTACACAGCCATCTGTATAAACATGGAAATATCTACACCGCCATCTGTATATACATGGAAATATCTACACCGCTATCTCTATAAACGTGGAAATATCTACACTGCCATCTGTATAAACATGGAAATGTCTACACTGCGGTCTGTATAAACATGGAAATTTCTACACCATGATCTGTATAAACATGGAAAGATTTACACCGCTATCTGTATAAACATGGAAATATCTACACCGCTATCTCTATAAACATGGAAATATCTACAAAGCCATCTGTATAAACATGGAAATACCAACACAGTCATGTGTAGGAACATGGAAATATCTACACCGCTATCTGTATAAACATGGAAATATCTACACCGCGATCTGTATAACATGGAAATATCTACACCGCTATCTGTATAAACATGGAAATATTTACACTGCTATCTGTATAAACATGGAAATATGTACACCGTTATCTGTATAAATATGGAAATACCTACACCGCTATCTCTATAAACATGGAGATATCTACACCGCCATCTGTATAAACATGGAAATATCTACACTGCGGTCTGTATAAACATGGAAATTTCTACACCACGATCTGTATAAACATGGAAAGATTTACACCGCTATCTGTATAAACATGGAAATATCTACACCGCTATCTCTATAAACATGGAAATATCAACAAAGCCATCTGTATAAACATGGAAATACCAACACAGTCATGTGTAGGAACATGGAAATATCTACACCGCAATCTGTATAAACATGGGAATATCTACATCACGATCTGCATAACATGGAAATATCTACACCGCTTTCTGTATAAATATGGAAATACCTACACACCTATC
Organism: Pan paniscus; assembly: GCF_029289425.2. NCBI lineage: Eukaryota > Metazoa > Chordata > Mammalia > Primates > Hominidae > Pan > Pan paniscus. Next base: position 127,852,492 of record NC_073255.2, read on the forward strand.
TCTATAAACATGGAAATATCTGCACCGCAATCTGTATAAACATGGAAATACCTACAAAGTCATCTGTTTAAACATGGAAATATCTACACAGCCATCTGTATAAACATGGAAATATCTACAGAGCCGTCTGTATATACATGGAAATATCTACACCGCTATCTGTATAAACATGGAAATATATACACCACTATTTGTATAAACAAGGAAATATCTACACCACCATCTGTTTAAACATGGAAATATCTACAGAGACATCTGTTTATACATGGAAATATCTACACCGCTTTCTGTATAAACATGGAAATAACTTCACTGCCATCTGTAAAAACATGGAAATACCTACACAGTCATCTGTATAAACATGGAAATATCTACAATGCCATCTGTATACACATGGAAATATCTACACAGCCATGTGTATAAACATGTAAATAACTACACTGCTATCTCTATAAACATGGAAATATCTACAACGTCATCTCTATAAACGTGAAAATACCTACACTGCCATCTCCATAAACATGGAACTAACTACTCCGCCATCTGCATAAAGATGGAAACATCTACACCGCCATCTGTGTGAATAAGGAAATATCTACAATGCCATCTGTATAAAAATATATATATCGGCACCGCGAGCTTTATCAACATGGAAATATCTACATCACTATCTGTATAAACGTGGAAATAGCAACACTGCTATCATTATAAACATGGAAATATATACAACGCCATCTATATAAACATGGAAATATCTACACCGCTATGTCTATAAAAATGGAAATACCTACACCGCTATCTCTATAAACATGGAAATATCCACACCGCCATCTGCATATCCATGGAAATATCTACAACGCCATCTGTATAAAGATGGAAATATCTTCACGGCAATCTGTGTACAGATGGAAATATCAACACCGCCATCTGTACAAACATGGAAATATCTACACCGCTATCTGTATAAACATAGAAATACCGACACTGCAGTCTGTATAAACATGGAAATATCTACACCGCTATGTCTTTAAACATGGAAATACCTACACCGCTATCTCTATAAACATGGAAATATCCACACCGCCATCTGCATATCCATGGAAATATCTACAACGCCATCTGTATAAAGATGGAAATATCTACACGGAAATCTGTGTACAGATGGAAATATCAACACCGCCATCTGTACATACATGGAAATGTCTACACTGCTATCTGTATAAACATAGAAATACCTACACTTCAGTCTGTATAAACATGGAAATATCTACTCCGGTATCTGTATATACATGGAAATATCTACCCCACGATCTGAATAAACATGGAAATATATACACCGCTATCTGTATAAACATGGAAATATCTGCACCGCTATCTCTATAAACATGGAAATTTCTACACCGCCATCTGAATAAACATGGAAATACCTACAAAGTCATCTGCATAAACATGGAAATATCTACACAGCCATCTGTATAAACATGGAAATATCTACACCGCCATCTGTATATACATGGAAATATCTACACCGCTATCCCTATAAACATGGAAATATCTACACCGCCATCTGTATAAACATGGAAATGTCTACACTGCGGTCTGTATAAACATGGAAATTTCTACACCACGATCTGTATAAACATGGAAAGATTTACACCGCTATCTGTATAAACATGGAAATATCTACACCGCTATCTCTATAAACATGGTAATTTCTACACCGTCATCTGTATAAACATGGAAATACCTACAAAGTCATCTGTATAAACATGGAAATATCTACACAGCCATCTGTATAAACATGGAAATATCTACACAGCCATCTGTATATACATGGAAATATCTACATCGCTCTCTGTATAAACATGGGAATAACTACACCGCAATTTGTATAAACATAGCAAATATCTGCACCGTGATCTGAATAAACATGGAAATATCTACACCGCCATCTCTATAAACGTGGAAATATCTACAGCCCTATCTGTATAAACATGGAAATATCCACACCGCTATCTCTATAAACATGGAAAAATCAACACCGCTATCTCTATGAACATGGAAATATCTACACCACCATCTCTATAAACATGGAAATATCTACACCACGATCAGTATAAACATGGAAATATCAACACCGCTATCTGTATAAACATGGAAATATCTACACCGCGATCTGTATAAACATGGAAATATCTACACCGCGATCTGTACAAACATGGAAATACCTTCACCACGATCTGTATAAACATGGAAATATGTACACCGCTATCTGTATAAACATGGTAATATCTAAACCACCATCTATATAGACATGGAAACTTCTACACCGCCATCTGTATAAACATGGAAATATCTACAATGCCATCTGTAGAAAGATGGAAATATCTACACCGCAATCTGTGTAAACATGGAAATCTCTACACCGATATCTGTAAAAACATGGAAATATCTTCACCGCTATCTGTATAAACATGGAAATATCTACACCGCGATCTGTATAAACATGGAAATATCTACACCACGATCTGTATAAACATGGAAATATCTACACCGCTATCTGTATAAACGTGGAAATATCTACACCGCAATCTCTATAAACATGGAAATATCTACACCGCCATGTGTATAAACATGGAAATACCTACAAAGTCATCTGTAGAAACATGGAAATATTTACACAGCCATCTGTATAAAAATGGAAATATCTACACAGCTATCTCTATAAACATGGAAATATCTACACCGCCATCTACATATCCATGGAAATATCTGCACCGCCGTCTGTATAAACATGGAAATATCTACACGTTCATCTGTGTATAGATGGAAATATCAACACCGCCATCTGTTCAAACATGGAAATATCTGCACCGCTCTCTGTATAAACATGGAAATATCTACACCGCGGTCTGTATAAACATGGAAATATCTACACCGCTATCTGTATAAACATGGAAATATCTACACCGCTATCTCTATAAACATGGAAGTATCTACAAAGACATCTGTATAAACATGGAAATACTTATAGAGTTATCTGTGTAAACATGGAAATATCTACACCACCATCTGTATAAACATGGAAATAGGTACAATGCCATCTGTATACACAAGGAAATATCTACACAGCCATCTGAATAAACATGCAAATTTCTACACTGCTATCTCTATAAACATGGAAGTATCTACACCGCCATCTCTATAAACATGAAAATATCTACACTAGCATCTCCATAAACATGGAACTAACTACTCCGCCATCTGTATAAACATGGAAACATCTACACCGCCATCTGTGTGAATAAGGAAATATCTACAATGCCATCTCTATAAAGATATAAATACCTGCACCGCGAGCTGCATAAACATGGAAATATCTACATCGCTATCTGTATAAACGTCGAAATACCAACACCGTTATCGGTATAAACATGGAAATAGCTACAACGCCATCTTTATAAACATGGAAATATCTACAACGCTATGTCTATAAACATGGAAATACCTACACCGCTATCTCTATAAACATGGAAATAGCTACACCGCAATCTGTATAAACATGGAAATATCTTCACCACGATCTGTATAAACATGGAAATATCTACAACGCTATCTGTATAAACATGGTAACATCTACACCACCATCCATATAACCATGGAAATATCTACACCGCCATCTGTATAAACATGGAAATATCTACAATGCCATCTGTAGAAAGATGGAAATATCTACACAGCCATCTGTATAAACCTGGAAATATCTACTCAGCCATCTGTATATACATGGAAATATCTACATCGCTCTCTGTATAAACCTGGGAATAACTACACCGCTATTTGTATAAACAAGCAAATATCTACACCGTGATCTGTATAAACATGGAAATATCTACACCGCCATCTCTATAAACATGGAAATATCTACAGCCCTATCTGTATAAACATGGAAATATCCACACCGCTGTCTCTATAAACATGGAAAAATCAACACCGCTATCTCTATGAACATGGAAATATCTACACCATCATCTCTATAAACATGGAAATATCTACACCATGATCAGTATAAACATGGAAATATCAACACCGCTATCTGTATAAACATGGAAATATCTACACCGCGATCTGTATAAACATGGAAATATCAACACCGCGATCTGTACAAACATGGAAATACCTTCACCACGATCTGTATAAACATGGAAATATCTACACCGCGATCTGTATAAACATGGAAATATCTACACCGCGATCTGTATAAACATGGAAATATCTACACCGCCATCTTTATAAACATGGAAATACCTACACCCCTATCTGTATAAACATGGAAATATCCCCACCGCTATCTCTATAAACATGGAAAAGTAAACACCGCTATCTCTATGAACATGGAAACATCTACACCGCCATCTCTATAAACATGGAAATGTCTACACCACGATCAGTATAAACATGGAAATATCTACACCGCTATCTGTATAAACATGGAAATATCTCCACTGCTATCTCTATAAATATTGAAATATCTACACCGCCATCTGTATAAACATGGAAATACAAAGTTATCTGTATAAACATGGAAATATCTACAACACCATCTGTATAAACATGGAAATATCTACACAGCCATGTGTATATACCTGGAAATATCTACACCGCTATCTATATAATCATGGAAATAACTACACCGCTATCAGTATAAACATGGAAATATCTACCACGTTATCTACATATCTATGGAAATATCTGTGCCACCATCTGTATAAACATGGAAATATCGACACAGTCATCTGTGTATAGATGGAAATATCAACACCGCCATCTGTACAAACATGGAAATATCTGCACCGCTATCTGTATACACATGGAAATATCTACACCGCGGTTTGTATATACATGGAAATATCTACACCGCGAGCTGTATAAACATGGAAATATCTGCACCGCTATCTGTATAAACATGGAAATATCTACACCACGATCTTTATAAAAATGGAAATATATACAGCGAAATCTGTATAAACATGGGAATTTCTGCACCGCTATCTCTATAAACATGTTAATATCTACAAAGCCATCTGTATAAAGATGGAAATACCTAAACAGTCATGTGTAGGAACATGGAAATATCTACACTGCCATCTGTATAAACATAGAAATATCTACACAGCCCTCTGTATAAATATGGAAATATCTGCATAGGCATCTGTGTAAACATGGAAATATCTGCACCGCTATCTGTATAAACATGGAAATACCTACACTGCTGTCTGTATAAACATGGAAATATCTCCACCGTTATCTGTTTAAACATGGAAATATCTACAGCGCCTTCTCTATAAAGATTGAAATATCTACTCTGCCATCTGTAAAAACATGGAAATATCTACACAGTCATATGAATAAACATGGAAATATCTACACCACCATCTGTATATACATGGAAATACCTACAATACCATCTGTATACACATGGAAATATCTACACAGACATCTGTATAAATATGGAAATATCTACATGGCCATCTGTATAAACATGGAAATATCTAAACTGCCATCTGTAGAAAGATGGAAATATGTACACCGCTATATCTATAAATATGGAAATGTCTACACCGCCATCTCTATAAACATGAAAATATGTACACTGCCATCTCCATAAAGATGGAAGTATCTACTCCGCAATGTGTATAAACACGGAAATATCTACACCACCATCTGTGTAAACATGGAAATATCTACAACGCTATCTGTATAAACATGGAACTATCTACACCGCCATCTGCATGTCCATGGAAATACCTATGCCGCCATCTGTATAAACATGGAAATATCTACACGGCCATCTGTGTATAGATGGAAATATCAACACCGCCATCTGTACAAACATGGAAATATCTACATCGCTATCTCTATAAACATGGAAATATCTGCACTGTCATCTGTAAAAATATTGAAATACATATACAGTCATCTGTATAAACATGGAAATATCTACAATGCCATCTCTATACACATGGAAATATCTACACAGCCATCTGTATAAACATGTAAATATCTACACTGCTATCTCTATAAACATGGAAATATCTACACCGCCATCTCTATAAACATGAAAATATCTACACTACCATCTCCATAAACATGAAACTAACTACTTCGCAATCTGTATAAACATGGAAATATCTACACCGCCATCTGTGTGAATAAGGAAATATCTACAATGCCATCTGTATAAAGATATAAATATCTGCACCGCGAGCTGTATAAATATGGAAATATCTACATCGCTATCTGTAAAACGTAGAAATACCAACACTGCTAACGGTATAAACATGGAAATATCTACACAGCCATCTGTATATACATGGAAATATCTACACCGCTATCTGTATAAACATGGAAATAACTACAACGCTATTTGTATAAACAAGGAAATATCTACACCGTGATCTGAATAAACATGGAAATATCTACACCGCCATCTCTATAAGCATGGAAATATCTACACCCCTATCTGTATAAACATCGAAATATCCACACCACTATCTCTATAAACATGGAAAAATCGTCACCGCTATCTCTATGAACATGGAATTATATACACCACCATCTCTATAAACATGGGGATATCTACACCGCGATCAGTATAAACATGGAAATATCTACACCGCTATCTAAACATGGAAATATCTCCACTGCTATCTCTATACACATCGAAATATCTACACCGCCATCTGTATAAACATGAAAATACTTACAAATTTATCTGAATAAACATGGAAATATCTACACCGGTATCTGTATAAACATGGAAATATCTACACCACGATCTGTATAAACATGGAAATATTTACACCGCTATCTGTATAAACCTGGAAATATCTACACTGCTGTCTCTATAAATATGGAAATATCTAGACCGCCATCTTTATAAACATGGAAATAATTACACAGTCATGTGTAGGAACATGGAAATATCTACGCCACCGTTTGTATAAAGATGGAAATATGTACAACGTTCTCTGTATAAACGTGGAAATATCTACACAGTGATCTGTATAAACATGGAAATATGTACAGCACTCTCTGAATAAAGATGGAAATATCTACACCGCTATCTGTAAAAACATGGAAATTTCTAAACCACTATCTGTATAAATATGGAAATATTTAAACCGCTATCTCAATAAACATGGAAATATCTACACCGCTATCTCTATATACATGGAAATATCTACACCGCCATCTGTATTAACCTGGAAATATCTACACAGTCATCTGTATAAACCTGGAAATATCTACACTGTCATCTATGTAAACGTGGAAATATCTACAGAGAACTCTGTATAAACATGGAAATATCGGCACTGCCATCTGTATAAGCATGGAAATATCTACACCGCTCTCTGTATAAACATGGAAATATCGACACCGCTATGTGTATTAACGTGGAAATATCTCCATTGCTATCTGTATAAACATGGACATATCTCCACCGCAATCTTTATAAACATGAAAATATCTACACCGCTATCTCTATAAACATGGAAATATCTGCACTGCCATCTGTAAAAACATGGAAGTACCTATACAGTGATCTGTATAAACATGAAAATATCTACAATGCCATCTGAATACACATGGAAATATCTACACAGCCATCTGTATAAACATGTAAATATCTACACTGCTATCTCTATAAACATGGAAATATCTACACCGCCATCTCTATAAACCTGAAAATATCTACACTGCCGTCTCCATAAACATGGAACTAACTACTCCGCCTTCCGTATAAACATGGAAACATCTACACCGCCATGTGTGTGAATAAGGAAACATCTACAATGCCATCTGTATAAAGATATAAATACCTGCACCGCAAGCTGTATAAACATGGAAATATCTAGATCGCTATGTCTATAAACATGGAAATATCTACACCGCTATCTGAATAAATATGAAATTTCAAAACCGCTATCTCTATAAAAATGGAAATATCTACACTGCTATCTGTATAAACATGGAAATATCCTCACTGCTATCTCTATGATCATGGAGATATCTACACCGCTATCTCTATGAACATGGAAATATCTACACCGCCATCTCTATAAACATGGAACTATCTACACCGCCATCTGTATAAACATGGAAATATCTACACCGCTATCTGTATAAACATGGAAATATCTACACCGCTATCTGTATAAACTTGGAAATATCTACACCACGATCTGTATAAACATGGAAATATCTACACCGCGATCTGTATAAACATGGAAATATCTACACGGTCATCTGTATAAACATGGAAATATCTACAAAGCTATCTCTATAAACATGGAAATATCTACACCGCTATCTGTATAAACATGGAAATATCTACACTGTCATCTGTATAAACATGGAAATATCTGAACTGCCATCTGTGGAAAGATGGAAATATCTACACCACGATCTGTATAAATATGAAAATATCTACACCGCTATCTGTGTAAAGATGGAAATATCTACACCGCAATCTGTGCAAAGATGGAAATATCTACACCGCTATCTCTGTAAACATGGAAATATCTACGCCACTATCTGTATAAACATGGAAATATCTACATCGCTATCTGTATAAACATGGATATATCTTCACCGTTACCTGTATAAACATGGAAATATCTACACCGCTATCTGTATAAATATGGAAATATCTACACCGCCATTTGTGTAAACATACAAATATCTACAGAGTCATCTGTATACACATGGAAATACCTACACAGCCATTTGTATAAACTTGGATGTATCTACACAACTATCTGTATAAACAAGGAAATACCTACAGCGCTATCTGTATAAACTTGGAAATATCACCATCACAATCTCTACGAACATGGAAATATCAACACCGCCATCTATATAAACGTGAAAATATCTACACCGCCATCTCCATAAACATGGAACTATCTACACCGCCATCTGTATAAACATGCAAATATCTACAGCGCTATCTGTATAAACATGGAAATATCTCCACCGCTATCTGTATAACCATGGAAATATCTACACCGCTATCTTTATAAACATGAAAATATCTACACCGCAATCACTATAAACATGGAAATATCTTCAACAATATCTGTGTAAACATGGAAATATCTACACAGCTGTCTGTGTAAACATGGAAATATGTACAACGCAATCTGTGTGAGGATGGAAATATCTACACCGCAATCTGTGCAAATATGGAAATATCTACACCTCTATCTCTGTAAACATGAAAATATCTACACCACTATCTGTATAAACATGGAAATATCTACACCGCTATCTGAATAAACATGGAAATATCCACACCACAATCTGCATAAACATGGAAATACCTAAACTGCCATCTGTATAAACATGGAAATACCTACACCGCTGACTCTATAAACATGGAAATATGTACACCACCATCTCTTTAAACATGGGGATATCTACAATGCCATCTACATAAACAGGAAAATATCTACATTGCCATCTATATAAACATGGAAATATCTACAGCGCCATCTGTATAAACATGGAAATATCTACAATGCAATCTGTAGAAAGATGGAAATACCTACACCGCAATCTGTGTAAACATGGAAATATCTACAACAATATCTGTAAAAACATGGAAGTATCTATACCGCTATCTGTATAAACATGGAAATATCTACACCGCGATCTACATAAACATGGAAATATCTACACCACGATCTGTATAAACATGGAAATATCTACACCGCGATCTGTATAAACATGGAAATATCTACACAGCTATCTCTATAAACATGGAAATACCTTCACCGCCATCTGTATAAACAGGGAAATACCTACAAGTCATCTGTATAAACATGGAAATATCTACACAGCCATCTGTATAAACATGGAAATATCTACGCAGCCATCTGTATATACATGGAAATATCTACACCGCTATCTGTATAAACATGGAAATAACTACACTGCTATTTGTATAAACATGGAAATATCTACAACGTGATCTGTATAAACATGGAAATATCTACACCGCCATCTGTATAAACATGGAAATATCTCCACGGTCATCTGTGTATAGATGGAAATATCAACACCGCCATCTGTACAAACATGGAAATATCTGCACCGCTATCTGTATAACCATGGAAATATCTACACCGTGGTCTGTATAAACATGGAAATAGCTAAACCGCTATCTGAATAAACATGGAAATATCTACACCACTATCTGTATAAACATGGAAATATCTACAATGCCATCTGTAAAAACATGGAAATAACTATACAGTCATTTGTGTAAACATGGAAATATCTACACCACCATCTGCATAAACATGGAAATATTTACAATGCCATCTGTATACACATGGAAATAACTACACGGCAATCTGTGTATAGATGGAAACATCAACACCGCCATCTGTACAAACATGGAAATATCTAAACCGCTATCTGTATAAACATGGAAATATCTACACTGCGGTCTGTATAAACATGGAAATTTCTACACCGGTATCTGTATAAACATGGAAATATCTACACCACCATCTGTATAAACATGGAAATATTTACACCGCTATCTGTATAAACATGGAAATATCTAAAAAGCCATCTGTATAAACATGTAAATATTTACAAAGCCATCTGTATAAACATGGAAATGCCTACACAGTCATGTGTAGGAACATGGAAATATCTACACTGACATCTGTATAAACATACAAATATCTACACAGCCCTCTGTATAAATATGGAAATATCTGCATAGGAATCTGTATAAACATGGAAATATCTGCACCGCTATCGGTATAAACATGGAAATACCTACACCGCTGTCTCTATAAACATGGAAATACGTACACCAGCATCTCTTTAAACATGGAGATTTCTACAACGCCATCTACATAAACAAGAAAACATCTACATTGCCATCTATATAAACATGGAAATATCTACACCGCCATCTCTATAAACACGGAAATATCTACACTGCCATTTGTAGAAAGATGGAAATATCTACACCGCCATCTGTAGAAATGAGGAAACGTCTACACCGCTAACTGTATAAACATGGAAATATCTACACCGCTATCTGTATAAACATGGAAATATCTACACCGCCATCTGTATAAACATGGAAATATCTACACCGCAATCTGTATAAACATGGAAATATCTACACCGCTATCTGTATAAACATGGTAATATCTACACCGCTATCTGTATAAACATTGTAATATCTACACCGCTATCTGTATAAACATGATAATATCTACACCGCGATCTGTATAAACATGGAAATATCTACACTGCGATCTGTATAAACATGGATGTATCTTCACCACGATCTGTATAAACATGGAAATATCTACAAAGCTATCTGTATAAACATGATAATATCTATACCACCATCTATATAAACATGGAAATATCTACACCGCCATCTGTATAAACATGGAAATATCTACAATGCCATCTGTAGAAAGATGGAAATACCTACACCTCAATCTGTGTAAACATGGAAATATCAACAATATCTGTAAAAACATGGAAATATCTACACCGCTATCTGTATAAACATGGAAATATCTACACCGCGATCTGCATAAACATGGAAATATCTACACCGCGATCTGTATAAACATGGAAATATCTACACCGCTATCTGTATAAACATGGAAATATCTACACAGCTATCTCTGTAAACATGGAAATATCTACACCGCCATCTGTATTAACATGGAAATACCTACAAGTCATCTGTATAAACATGGAAATATCTACACAGCCATCTGTATAAACATGGAAATATCTACACAGCCATCTGTATATACATGGAAATATCTACTCCGCTATCTTTATAAACATGGAAATAACTACACTGCTATTTGTATAAACGAGGAAATATCTACACCGTGATCTGTATATACATGTAAATATCTACAGTGCTATTTGTATAAACAAGGAAATATCTTCACCGCTATCTGTATAAACATGGAAATAACTACACCGCTATTTGTATAAACAAGGAAATATCTACAAAGTGATCTGTATAAACATGGAAATATCTACACCGCCATCACTATAAACATGGAACTATCCACACCGCTATCTCTATAAACATGGAAAATTCTACATCGCGATCAGTATAAACGTGGAAATATCAACACCTCTATCTCTATAAACATGGAAATATCTCCACTACTATCTCTATTAACTTCGAAATATCTACACCACCATCTGTATAAACATGGAAATACTTACAAAGTTATCGGTATAAACATGGAAATATCTACACTGCCATCTGTATAAACATGGAAATATCTACACAGCCATGTGCATATACATGGAAATATCTACACCGCTATCTATATAAACATGGAAATAACTACACCGTTATCTGTATAAACATGGAAATATCTACACCGCCTTCTACATATCCATGGAAATATCTGCGCCACCATATGTATACACATGGAAATATCTACACGGTCATCTGTGCATAGATGGAAATATCAACACCGCCATATCTAGAAACATGGAAATATCTGCACCGCTATCTGTATAAACATGGAAATATCTACACCGCGGTCTGTATAAACATGGAAATAGCTAAACCGCTATCTGTATAAACATGGAAATATCTACACCGCTATCTCTATAAACATGGAAATATCTACAAAGCCATCTGTATAAACATGGAAATACCAACACAGTCATGTGTAGGAACATGGAAATATCTACACCGCTATCTGTATAAACATGGAAATATCTACACCGCGATCTGTAAAACATGGAAATATCTACACCGCTATCTGTATAAACATGGAAATATCTACACCGCGATCTGTAAAACATGGAAATATCTACACCGCTATCTGTATAAACATGGAAATATTTACTCTGCTATCTGTATAAACATGGAAATATGTACACCGTTATCTGTATAAATATGGAAATACCTACACCGCTATCTCTATAAACATGGAAATATCTACACCGCCATCTGTATAAACATGGAAATATCTACACTGCGGTCTGTATAAACATGGAAATTTCTACACCACGATCTGTATAAACATGGAGATATTTTCACCGCTATCTGTATAAACATGGAAATATCTACACGGCTATCTCTATAAACATGGAAATATCTACAAAGCCATCTGTATAAACATGGAAATACCAACACAGTCATGTGTAGAAACATGGAAATATCTACACCGCAATCTGTATAAACATGGAAATATCTACACCGCGATCTGTATAACATGGAAATATCTACACCGCTTTCTGTATAAACATGGAAATACCTACACTCCTATCTCTATAAACATGGAAATATGTACACCACAATCTGTATAAACATGGAAATACCCACAAAGTCATCTGTTTAAACATGGAAATATCTACACAGCCATCTGTATAAATATGGAAATATCTACAGAGCCGTCTGTATATACATGGAAATATCTACACCGCTATCTGTATAAACATGGAAATAAATACACCACTATTTGTATAAACAAGGAAATATCTACATCACCATCTGTTTAAACATGGAAATATCTACAGAGACATCTGTTTATACATGGAAATATCTACACCGCTATCTGTATAAACATGCAAATATCTTCACTGCCATCTGTAAAAACATGGAAATACCTATACAGTCATCTGTATAAACATGGAAATATCTACAATGCCAACTGTATACACATGGAAATATCTACACAGCCAACTGTATAAACATGTAAATATCTACACTGCTATCTCTATAAGCATGGAAATATCTACAACGCCATCTCTATAAACATGAAAATATCTACACTGCCATCTCCATAAACATGGAACTAACTACTCCGCCATCTGCATAAACATGGAAACATCTACATCGCCATCTGTGTGAATAAGGAAATATCTACAATGCCATCTGTATAAAAATATATATATCTGCACCGCGAGCTGTATAAACATGGAAATATCTACATCGCTATCTGCATAAACGTGGAAATACCAACACTGCTATCATTATAAACATGGAAATATCTACAACGCCATCTATATAAACATGGAAATATCTACACCGCTATGTCTATAAACATGGAAATACCTACACCGCTATCTCTATAAACGTGGAAATATCCACACCGCCATCTGCATATCTATGGAAATATCTACAACGCCATCTGTATAAAGATGGAAATATCTTCACGGCAATCTGTGTACAGATGGAAATATCAACACCGCCATCTGTACAAACATGGAAATATCTACACCGCTATCTGTATAAACATAGAAATACCGACACTGCAGTCTGTATAAACATGGAAATATCTACACCGCTATGTCTTTGAACATGGAAATACCTACACCGCTATCTCTATAAACATGGAAATATCTACACCGCCATCTTTAAAAACATGGAAATATCTACACACTCATTTGTGTAAACATGGAAATATCTACACCATCATCGGTATAAACATGGAAATATCTACACTGCCAGGAGCTCAAGAGCAGCCTGGGCAATACTGCAAGGCCTCATCTCTACAAAAAAAATTAGAAATATTAGCTGGCCATGGTCGTGTGCACCTGTAGTCCCAGCTTCTTGGGAGGCTGAGGTGGGAGGATCTACGGAGCGCAGGATTTTAAGGCTGCAGTGAGCTTGGATAACGACTGCACTCCAACCTGGATGACAGAACAAGAACCTGTTTCAAAAAAGAAAAAAAAAACCTAAAAACTAAAAACTGGATGTAGTTTGCTAGTAACTAAACAGCAAATTAATTGTAACATGCTTACATATCAACGATGTCTTTCTTCTTTGATCATAAACCTGCTCACTAAGAAGCTGCTGAAGTCCATGGTAGTGACAGGTAGATGTCTGCATCCTTGTCCTGACCTGCATCTTCTTTGATTGTCCCCATCTGTGTCTCCGACTGGCACTGCCGAACCGTCTTGCTACCTGATCAATGTTGTACTGAACTGGACTGCTAACTGATCAATGTTGTCGAGCTCACTGCACAAAGCTGTTCTTACAAGGTAGATTTCTGCCTGGAATAGCCATACTTACACTGTTTATATTCCTTACTCCTGACCCATCCAACGCAGCACAAGTTCTATTTATTGCCATAGAAACATAGGTCATTTGGAAACACCTCCTTCATTTCTATGGAATTTTCAAACATTTCTGACATTTTGGACTCTGTTCTAGCCTCTTGTTAAATATATCCAGAAAAGAGACAAAGCTTTATGGTGGGGCTATATGCACACATATGCTATAGAATAAGCTATCTAAATGCTTAAAAATACTTTCCATCTGTCACCGCACCTTAATAGGTACACAGAAATTAAGTATGTGTATATCTGTCTGTATAGATACGTATAAATATATATCCCCAAAACAAAAACTCATTCTCTTACTTATACATAGGTAGAATATAGGTGAATATACATATACATTTATAGGTAGAACAAAAAAACCCTCAGCCTCTTTAGGGCCATGTGTTTTCTCTGAGTAATTGTCACAATTAATTAAAATACATGTCTATGCCTTTTTAGATAAATTTCATCAGACCAGTTTCTGTCTGGTTGGAAAATAATAACTGCCTATTTGCTAAGTGCCCCTGCCCCCATACTATGTTCCAGTGAACTAAAGACCTCTGGCAATCATAGATTTACAACTCAGCAAGATTAAACAATTTATTGTTATTTATGACATCCAAGCTGTATCTTCTGTATTATATTCCACATTAGCATCTATCACCTTACATTTGGGAGATCCTGTCCAAAAAATGATTATGCCTCCTAACCAAACATTCAGCAGGGCTGCAGGAACAGGCCCCCTGAACAAACATCCTGCCAAAGTACTTTAAAGCACCGTGAGCTGCCACAGCTGTGCATTTTCAGATGACTCAGCAGATTAGCGTGGAGTCTCTTAGCCTCTGCTTGGTCTGTTCCTTTCAGTGATCTCTCACATGGCCCAGTCCATTCGGTTTGAAAATCCTCATGAAATGAGCAGATTATGATCTGGCTTCAGTAGAGGGCCATGGGGTGGGCATGGAGGGGAGAGGGTTTGCTCTTAACACAGCCTGAGCCTCAGAAAGGTTTCAGATGGAAAAGCATGGCACTGACTCAGCTCATGCTTAACAGGAAATAATGCACAGACCACACCAAAAAAGCCCTTTATGTTGTGTGAAAGTCTATGCCGGAGCAGCTGCTGCCACCTCATGTACTGTGATAGAGTGTGCATGTGTGTGTTTGTGTGTGCATGAGTGTGAGTATGCACACAAATGTGTGCTGGGAGGTGTAGGAGATCACACCTTCCACAGTCGCCACCTCAGCCTTAGCTAGCAGCGTGGAGAATTGCCAAAAGTCAACAGGAAGCTGCACCAAAGCAACTGTGATCACCACATCAGCAGGCGCTTTCTGGTTAGTAAAGCTACTGGGACTGAAAAACACACACAATCTCGTCCTTCTTTTATGTTAATCAGAGCAAACTATTTTTATAATAATTGTGTTATATGAATAAATAATTCATAATGCTGTAACCCATTATCACATTCAATCCTCCCAACAACCCTAGAAGATATGTAGACAAGTATTATTACTTTCCCTATTTTTATAAATGAGGAAATAAACCCCAGGAGGCTAGGCGACTTCCCCACGGTCATAGAAGTTGCAAACAGTAGTATCATGATTCAAATCCAAAGCTTCTCCTTTTGTCTTTATCATTTTAATTTTGAAGGTAATGCATATGCATGTATGATCTTTTAAATCCAGAGATGGATATGGAATAGATAGGAAAAGGGACTCTCCTTCCCCATTATACACCCCCTCCATCCAAGCTATATACACTGTTGACTAGACTATGTCCTTTCAATCCTATTTTCTATGCCTACATTATATACAGAAAAGCAGGATTACGTTACACACAATATTCCAGTCATTGCTGTTTTTCACCAACAAGCTATCATTCACATCTTTTTCATACTACATATAAATTTATATCCTTTATTTTAGTGGTGTATATTGTGCAGTTGTGTCATAAATTATGTACCTGTTCTCTGTTGAACATATAGATTTTTTCTGAGTTTTTCCTTAGCAAAATGCTGCAGTGAGTACCCTTGTACACAGATGTTTGTACATTTGTTCTAGAAAAATCTACAGTAAAGATTCTTAGATTAAGAGATTCCCAGGTTATTAGAAAACTACTCTATTAATTTAGATATATACTTCCAAATTGCCTGACCAAAAAGTTATGTCAATTTAACTTCTATGAACAGTATACAAACATGACAATTTTCCATCACCTACACCAACTCTGGGTAATTTCATCTTTTTTACAAGTTGATGGATTGTTTTAATTTATATTTCTCTGGTTATTAATAAGGTTGGCCACCTGTTCATGTGTTATTATTGATGATATTTGTATTGAATTGTTTGAATTTTCTTGATTTCAAAAAACGTTTTACATGTCATAGATATTAAATATTTGTTGTAAAACTCTCCTTCCAGTATTGTGTATGTGTTTGGTCAAGTAGAATAAACTCTCGTCCTCTGATTTCAGATTCCTTTCTCTTTCCATTAGAAATCCCTAAATGTAAAACTACATATTGATAGCTAAAAACCAGGATGTTTACTAGAGAAAAAGAATACAAAGGCAATAATTAAATATTATATTTATACAAAATACCTACTAGTACCAACTTAAAAAGAGAAAGTAAAAGTCAAATGCTTCTACGACTTCAGACTAAGAAAAAGAACTTTTGAGGTTGAATGTTCCTGAAATTTTTCTTTTCATACAACTACGGACATGACTTCAAAAGTTGATGTGACTAAAAAATGTAAGATATGAAAGATATTTGAAGACTCAGAGAAGGTGGATTTTCATTTTAACAAGTCACATATATATTCTAGATATACTCTTATTCGTAACTAAGTGAGTCAAATCAGATGAAAGAATCTAAAAATTTCCCTTTGACTGTGTTAAGTAGAAGTAGTAGAGGCATATTGGCCAAATCTTGAGTGTTTGCAAATTGACTCTTAAGGCTATAGGCTGGCACAGGTCATTGAAGCCCTAACTTTTTATCTTTAATTTTAAAATCCCCAAACAATTTATACTAATTTTTCTTGTCCATTATTTCCAAATAATCTTGTTTAAAGCTTATTACAGTGCTTGCTCATGTTACTGTTGGCTAACAGAAGGGTATCCGGGGCCTTAAAACTGAGAGGGTTAGGATTAATGATTCCAATACCTATGCTTGGACATCTCCAAAAGGGGGTTCCAACTTCTTGTCCTCAAGTCTGTATAGAAACTAGCAAACTTCCAGAGTTCACAAAAGGCTCAAAGACAACAGATGTTTTATAGAAAATTCTTAGAGCAAGTTTCCCGCATAATGTTGCTGATGCGTGTCTGCCTTTTCAATAAACATCACTATGCTTTATCACAAGATTTAATAAAGCAGCTTAGTTAAAAATGCCATCTGGATCTCTGGACACATTAAACAAAGCTTAAAATAACCACCCCAGCAACTGGGAGTACCCAGCTGTTCTCATAATCTGTCCCACTCCTTTTACTTCCCCAGAAAAAGAGTGAATGAAGACCACAGACTAAAAGCATCCAGAAGGAACTGACACAAACAGGGAGATAGATGGAGCCAAGGGCTCCTGTAAGTTTGCTATTGCTCACATAATAGATTTGCTAATTCCACAACCTGCGGATGGTGATTAAGAATGGGAAGCAGAAAGAGGGAAGAGAGAATCATAGAAGGGCTCATTCAAGTTTTCTAATGTATCACAAACCTGTCCTCCCTAATGTCTGGATCATAGCAGCCCATTCCATTCACCTATTCTCTAGTGAACTCCAATAGAAAATACAAAGCCATCACCACCCAGTTCTTTCTCCCTTCTAGAGATGAGATATTAGCCACCCAATCCCAGATTCTCAGATCCATTCCAGGAAAGAAGCCCTAGGTATTGAAGCACAGCTTTCCCTCCCTCCCTTCTTTCTTCCACCCCAAGATTTGTTCCCCAGATAGTTCTAGTAAATGCAAAACCAAGTATATTCTCATTCTTTAGAGCAACCAGCTTTTCATGGCCAACTGGAATCAAACACAACCTGCACAAACATCTATCTGGAGGACACTCCCAAGGCTCCTACTGAGCCAGCCTTCTGCATACCACTGCATTTCAGCTTCCTAGTTCACAAGACACTGAGACATTCTTGAATTCTGCAAGGTGCACTGTGTGTTAATATCTTGGCTGCTCATCATGTGGCCAATAAAGGGCATGACTAGTCAACAAATAAATTTTCTCTTGGCTAAAACTTGCAACAAAACTGTAAGCTGTTTACCAAGGGGCCCACTGCAGGTTATATTCAATATATACAGTCAAATCCTAACTATCTGAGATATATTCAGTTGACCATACACCTTTATATTTCAGTAAAAGGTCTTTACGTTTCCCAGTGCTATCGATGTTACAAAGTGCTTTCATATGCAGTGCTTCATCTGATTTCCAGGATAATTAAATGATCCTGTCATACCTGATTTTTAGATGAGGAAACAAGTGGTTTCTGGGTATTTCAAGAGGCTAACGCATCTGCCCTCCAACTTGTATGTGAAAACCAAAAACAAAATTCCAAGGCCCTTCAACCATCTGAATGGACTTTGACTCTTTTGGTCAATATATGGCAGAGCTAGGAAAAGCAGGTGAGTCTTCCAGCTGCTGATACAGGGTTTTTTCTGCCATACTCCATTACCTCCAAGGCTAAAGTCAAAAGAGGGTGTGGTTATCACATGAAAAAATCTGGTTTGGATTTCCCAAATGTGTATGTAGTATTTGGGGATTTACCTTAATTTAACCTACAGTTCTTTTGGGTTGTAACAGTCTGACTCCATTTTTGAAAACAAAACAAAATCGATTTTAAATGCTGAATTATAGATCTTTGCTGTCCAGTATGGTAGCTACTAACCACTTATGGTTATTTGCATTTCTATTTTAATTAATTAAAATTCAGTAAAATGCAAAATTCAGTTCTTCAGTTGCTCTAGCCACATTTCAAGTGTTACAGTAGTCACATATGGCTAGTGGCTGGGACAATGCAGATTATAGAACAGTTCCATCATCAAAGAAACTTCTATTGAACAGTGCTATTATATAATGTCATCTCCAGAGAAAGAAGACTTTAGAAAAAGTCAGAAACGGCCGGGTGCAGTGGCTCACACGTGTAATCCCAGCACTTTGGGAGGCCAAGGCAGGCAGATCCCTTGAGGTCAGGAGTTCAAGACCAGCCTGGCCAACATGGTGAAACCCCGTCTCTAGTAAAAATACAAAAAATTAGCTAGGCGTGGTGGTGCATGCCTGTAACCCCAGCTACTCAGGAGGCTGAGTTGGGAGAATCACTGGAACCCAGGAGACAGAAGTTGTAGTGACCCAAGATTGTGCCACTGCACTCTAGCCTGGGTGACAGAGCAAGACTCCATCTCAAAAAAAAAAAAAAAAGAAAAAGAAAAAGTCAGAAACATCTTGAGGCAGGCATAGTGCTGTCATCTGTCCAATATTGAAGATGATTTAAGAATAAGAAAGAAGAAGAGAACAAAGAAGAGAAAAAGAAGTTGCCTTAGGTGTACCTACCCAGAAAAGGACAAGGGCATTCCTGTAGTCATTGTGTTGTATTTAGCTCTTAAACTTTTTAAGAGATTAGAATAATTTGACACATAGAAGATCTAAACCACTGAAGAGGCTCTGAAGCAGATAAAAGTAGAAAGAAAATAAAAAACTAATTAGTTACAAACTAAGCTTAACCACAATTCGTTTAAACGATACTATTTACTCTTCACATGATTGGTTTTTCTTTTGCTTTATAGTATGACATAGTTTATATCTTTAAAGGGGAATTAAAATATTTCTGGGAATTTTTAAAAGTAAGTTCACACAGCCACATAAAAACTACAGAAACAGATAAAACCTATCTTCTCATTTATTCCCTAATCCATTCAAATTAAATATAAAAATCCAAGCAGCCACAGTGATATTCAAAAAAGCAAAAGTGAGACAAAACAAAATTCATTTGTCACCTGTGGAGGTAGTTAGCTCACCTAATCTTCACTCCAAACACCAGTAATTTTTAAAAGACAGAAATAAACATATGTTCTGCCTTCCCGGAAGGAACTATGTTTCAGGGTAGCCAAATAACCCAGTTGTGAAGAAAATGGTCTGCTTATAGAAAAATGCCAGCTAAAACATGTAGATAGAATTAGAGAATTAGAAATTCACCATTTTGAAACCCCTAATGAAATAATCAACTCAAGCAAGGATCATTAATAAATGCTAAAACAATCAAGTAACTATTGATACAGAATATAACTGAATATACACATGGTACAAAGTTCACGTCACAGACTACTGGCTTGACCCAAGGGGGAATATAGCAGAGGAGAGAGGCAGTGATCACCCTAACCTTGCGATCATCTCACCATCACTAATGATGGGATGTGAATACACATTATTGCCTATGAAATAGTCTTTAAAAAAAGAAGTTGAACCTGAATCTAACTAAACCTTGCAATGGGCTGAACGTGTATGTCTTCCCCAAATTAATATGTTGACATCCTAACCCCAAAGGTGCTGGTATTAAAAGGTGGGGCCTTTAGGGGGTCATTAGATCATAAGGACAGAGGCTTCATGATTGGAATTAGTGCCCTTATAAAAGAGGCCCCAGAGAGCTAGCTAGTCTCTCCCACTATGTGAGGGCCCAGCAAGAAGGCCAATCTATGAACCAGAAAGTTGGTCCTAACCAGATATCAAAACCACATGCTCCTTGATTTTAAACTTGCTAGCCTCTAGGACAGTGAGAAATAAATTTCTGTTCTTTATAAGTCATCCAGTTTTTGGTATTTTGTTATAGCAGGCCTAAAAGCCTTTAGAACTAACTTCCAGTTAACCAGGAAAAAACAGAGTGAAAAGTTAAATGACACCATAAAAAGCAACCAGAAAATTCCAGAAGGGGTAATATTCTACAGGACAACTGACTAGTTTTTCAACAAGTCAATTTCTCTAAATAAATACATAAACAAAGAGTATGGGTATTTTCCAGGTTAAAAAAGTCTTGAGCTAAATAAGCAAATGCAATGTGTATCCCTTGATTAGAAGAAACTAATTTGAACAAACCAGCCACAAAAGATATTTCAGGGAGACCAAGCTGGAAGGATCACTTGAGGCCAGGAGTTTGAGACCAGCCTGGGCAACGTAGTAAGACCTCCATCTCTACAAAAACAATAAATTAGCTGGGCATGGTGGTGTGCACCTCTAGTCCTAGCTACTCAGGAAGCTGAGGCAGGAAGATCACTTGAGCCCAGGAGTTTGAGGCTGCAATGAGCTATGATTGTTTCACTGCACTTCAGGCTGTGTGAAAGAGCAAGACGTTGTCTCAAAAAATAAAAGGACATTTCATAATAATTGAGGAAATCTGAATGTGGACTGGGTAATAAATGATATAAAAAAGCCATTTTTTATTTTGTTTGAAAAGATGATTTTGTAACTATACAGGAAAATGTTCTTATTTTTTTAGAAATCTGTACTAAAGAATTTAGGGGTAAAATATCATTTTCTTTAATATACTTTCAAACACAAGCAAAAAATAGTCATGACACAAATATAGCAAAATGTTTACAATCTATGTTCTATGCTTGCCTGTGAGTGCCATTAATCTCATCTCTCTGCTTTTCTGAAAGTTTGAAAATTTCAAAGTTTTATAATAAATTTTTTTACATCCCATAATTTTATAATATTTTTTTTTAAAGTTTGAAGCAAATCAACAACTATAGCTTCAAAAATATCCTGACCCACAATAAACATTGAACAGGGTATATTTCTCCCATTTCCTAAAAAAGTTGGCCCAGGAAGGAGTATGAGAGCTGCCATAGCTCTCACAAGGCTCATTATTCTCCATCACTCCATGGGAAATCCCAAAATAATTTTTTTAAAAAGTTGTTTAAATTTATAATGTTTTTGATTCTATAATAATTTTATAATAAAATAATTGTAAAATGTTTTTGATTTTATAATTTATAAAAATTTTTATACATGTTTATGTTTGAAATGTCTATTTCAAACTTTATGAGATATTAAAATATAAGTAATATAGTTCATCATTTTAGAAATGCCATGCTTTTCTTCTCCAGCAATTACATAATCAAAGAGTAACTGTAGTTTTTCCTAGAACATTGCTTTGTAGGCTGGGCATGGTGGTTCATGACACTTTAGGAGGCCAAGGCAGGCAGATCTCTTGAGATCAGGAGTTTGAGACTAGACTGGGCAACAGAGAAACCCTATGAGTAGTAAAAACACAAAAATCAGCTGTGCATAGTGGCGTGCACCTATAGCCCCAGCTACTCAGGAGGCTGACGTGGGAAGATCACCTGAATCTGGGGAGGTCAAGGCTACAGTGAGCCAAGACTGTACCATTGCACTCCAGCCTGGGCAACAAAGTGAGACCCTGTGTCAAAAAAAAAATGAAATTTAATTGAAAAAAAGAAAATTGCTTTGTAAAATTAATTTTTCAATCAAAACCAAGATTTTTCAGATATAGAGAATGCAGCCCACTGGTCAGATTTGTCAGTTCAAAGAGAATAAATTCTAGTTTCCTATTTTTCTAGCCTGCTTATGATTATCCAATAGGATATCAAAAAAGACCAAAGCCTTTGGGATCCATGTTCAGTATTCCTGAGTCTAACTCAGGATGCCAAATCAGGAGACAAGCACATTCTCATCAATTTTCAATCATTCGAGACCAATTTTGCTTATAATTATCCAGTTCTTTTAGACCACCTTTCTCCTGAAGCCAGCCTTATGGCTATTCCCTTCACTTTAGCATAAGCCCCCAAGAAGGTGAACAAAATGAGGAAACGATTGGTTAAAGTTGGCATTTGAAATTCTGAAACATGTCCACCATTCCCTTCACCCATGCCCGCCCCTCTTAGAAGTAGTACTTTCAGATTATTTAAGAGTCGATGCTTCTATGTGGATTGTGTCATCTGTCCTTTATAACAGCTAGTAGGTTTAATTTGACTCTATTTTCAGCATATATTGACCTATGCTAATTATCTGTTAAAATAAATTCCACTCTTAGAGTTAATAAAGTGTGTGTGTCATGGAAGACCCATTGAAGTAAGAAGCTGAGGAGCCCTTATGGTAAAGTGGAACAAGAAATAATAAGACATAATAATTTTCCCATGCAAATCAACAACCGTAGGTTCAAAAGTATCCTGACCCACAACAAGTATTGGACAGGCCATGTTTCTCTCACTCCCTAAAAAATTGGCACAATACCTAGAAACATCAGTGGAATCGAGTATTAAACACTTTAGAACTATTCTCATCAAAGTTCTTTAATATATAATACAGCAAAAGAAAAGTTTCTTTTCTAAAGGCTTCTCTATACTTTTTTTAATAGTTGAATTTCATTTCTGAAGGCTCCTAAAAAGAATAGAATTTAGATCTTTATTAAAGAGGAAATATATTTTCCATGTTTAATTTAAATTACATTCCATCAGTCATTTGCAATCTTAGCCTACACGGAATTTTTTTTTTGGTAGTTTTTATGTTTGGGCTTTAGGAGGGGATTCCCAATAATCTCTATATAAATATTATTAATCTCTATATAAATATTTTAACATTTCAATGTAAATTAGTTTTTTAAAGCTATTTTATCCATAAAAATAATAAATTTGCATGGCTGAGGGTGAAATAATGTGTTACCAGGACCCCTCAGTTTTGGGGGTTGTGAGTAGATCCCATCTTCATGTTCCTCCAGCCCAGCCCAAGCCTGGCTCAGGGCCTCCTCCCCCATTTGCCAGGAACCACCATCCCCAGGGATTCTATGTGCCCTGCCTGACCAGTGTTCTCCATCAGAGTTTACCAATCTTTTGTTCATTCCCTCAGAGCACAGCTAAGCAAGAGTACACTAATTTGAAAATTAACTCAAGCAAATAGAGGAACAATATCCCCAACACATTGCATTTTAACATAGGGTTTCCTGGACACACTGTTTCAACCCAAGAGTTGGGCTAATAGTAGGAGTTCCATCTGCTAAAATACGGCTGTCAGCTTCAGAGGGAAATTCATGAACGTCTTCGTAGTTTGTTTTTACGTTTCACTTGGCACTGTTTCTAAAATTTCCTCTGAAGCCAAAAAATAAGTTATTTCCCAGCACACTGGGCACTTTTCATTTATCATTGGATTGACTTTTGTAACTTGCAGTAGGATCTGAAATCGACCAGGGGGTTCTTATCCAACAGACAGCAGCAAAACTCTTTGTGTATCTGCGTTCCTTTCAACAAGCGTGACTTCCTCAATGGCATCATTCGTGAGCGTAACACAGAGCTCAGCAATAACGTTTCTTCACTAACCCTACCAGGTATCCAACATAGGATGTTACTTCCTTTCACTGTTTTCCGACTCCTGGCAGATATTAATCATTGGGATTTGGGAACAAGGAAATAGAATTTCTGAGAATGCTTGGGAATTCCCAAATTCATATGATTTTCATAACACTTCACTTACAAGTTTTTGAAAAATAATAAGTGACTATAATAACAAGCAAATAGTCGTTTTTTTCTGTAACAGGATTATATGAAAAGTTTTAGTAGTCTTCTGTTTTTAACAGATATGATAACAAATGATGATTTCTTATTATTAGGAGCCAACATATTGTAACAAGATTATAAAATCCAATAGCATTAATAGAGAAAACATTAAAAAGAAATGAATATTATCACAAAATAAATGCTAAAGAAAAGTCCTTTAAAGATTGAAAGGTAACACCACAAATACTTAATGCTTTAATCGTTGTTTACATGACATTGTTAAACAAGGCATCAATCATCCCCTCCAATACCATTTAAATAACATAACATTCTGATCTCCTGGCAAGATGAATAGCACTAGAAAGAAGCAACTGTCAAAATGGCCGATTTAAGGGCATATTTTGTTTCTAAAACTTGGCATTTCTTCGAAAACCTCTCATAGGATTTGTAAAACATATACTATGCCTATGAACACATTAATATTTATTTGCAGAAATGGTTCACTGTTAGCAGTGGACAAGGCCATGAACACACACTTGTAACACAGCAACAGATACAAGAAAGTCTGACTGAGGCTCCTTTACTGCTCCTGTCCTGTTCACCTTAACTTTCATCTCCACATGTCAGTGCTTCCTCATCTTGCTTGACTTGAAGTCAGTGCATTTCTTCAAGCCAGTAAGTTCTCTATACTGACTATTAAGCTGTAATTTTCACAGGAAAATTAGAATGTTCCTTCCCATTTTCCTAATTTCTCAACTGATTTTTCTCAGAATTCAGAATCCATAAATATTGAAATGCCAGGAGAGAATTTCCAAATGGAAATGCTGTTCCCTTCGTCCATTTTCAGAAGAAACCGTAGGATAGTGTTATCCTTCTCTTCTCCAATTTTTTTTTTCCTGCAAACTTATGGTTATCACCTCTTTAAGTGAGTAGCTCATAATTTTGCCTCCCCTGCAAATGGTCCCAAAACAGTGAAGTGGGTCCTCTTTAGCTGTGTCTTTAGTACATAATCCTGCATTTCTGACCATATGCAGGGAGTGTGACCCAGGGAAGGATCCGTGACTCAATGGGATTTCTCTTGCTGTCTCTAGAATTTGAACACTGGAACCCAGACGTACAGAGGCTGGGAGCCATCGTGGTGTGCTATATTGATGACGGCAGCAGTGGGTGGTGTGGGGGCAGTTAATTGACAGCTACCTGTTGCTGACATCCCAGGAACTGCCTGAACCTCCTCTTTCCCAGTCATAAGATATCTAAGAATCTGCAGTATTCTTCATTAAATCCTAGCATGGTTTAAGCTAGCCAGAATTAGGTTCTGTTGCTTTCAATCAACAGAACCTTAGCTAATACGTTGTTATTTCCTGGTCTTTGTTCCTTTAATTTTCCAGGAAAAGAAGGGAAAATGGCTTATTGGTTTTAAAAAGAGACAAGGGACAACATACCATTTATGCAAAATTTAGAAGCACTCAAAGGAAACTCTGGAAAGTTCCTGAGACATACCTAGGTAGGATCAGCATAAAACTTGAACAGTGTATCTAGATCATGGTTGCCATGGTTGCCTTGACACAATGAACATCTGTATCAAGATCATATTTTCTTGGTGGGACAGAGAGAAGCACAAGGCGGGACTCACATTTACAGTAATCCTTGTTTTCCAGGGACCATACAACCCAGTTTGTCCAGAGCTGTTCATCTTAAGTTTGTTATCCCACCATAATTATAAATAGAACCTCCTTTTTCTCTCAAGAATATCCCACTTTGGATGATAATTTCTGTGACTACCCATTAACAATATTTAATGACTATAGAAAACTGCTTCTCTATATTTTTTGTATGTTTGAAACATTTTATAACAAAAATATCTTTAAAGTTATCACCTACACAGAATATAGCTGCCAAATGCTCCTACTCTGCTATTCTAACCATGAATCCCTCTGGGGCCCCTTCCTCCTACGGCGCTTGTGAGGATGAAATGAAATAAGCTCTATGAAGTGCCCAACAGTGACCAACACTGAATAAAATACAGCCACCATAGGTGGCCTTCCCTTATGTTCACCAAACTCCTGATAAGTTATTCGGTGATGTTTTAATCTTAATATTTTATGTAGATTATACATTCATCTGATTCAAAATGCAAAAGGTACAAAAGCGTATACAGTTAAAAGTTTCCCAACCCACTACCATTTATCTCCCTGGAGGCAACTGTTTCCAGATTTTTGAATATCCTTAAAGAATATCATATGTATGGAAAAGAAAGATTATATATTTATATGCATCTGTGTATGCATTTTCCTATGAGAGGCTCACAAAGTCTCCTTGAAGAGATATCATTATTACAAATACCCCTCGATTTACAATAGGGTTATATTCCAATAAACTTATGAAAATATTGTAAGCTGAAAATGCATTTAATACACTTAACCTACTAAACATCATAGCTTAGCTCGGCCTACCTTAAACACTCACATTAACCTACAGTTAGGCAAAATCATCTAACAGAAAGCCCATTTTATAATAAAGTGGGCTTTGAATATCTCATGTAATATAATGAATACTGTACTGAAAGTGGAAAACAGAATGGTTGTATGAGTACTCAAAATACAGCTTCTGCTGAATGTGTATTGCTTTCAAACTATCTTAAAGTTGAAAAATCGTAAGTCAAAATATTCTAAGTCAGGGATTGTTTGTACTTCTACTTTACATGATGAAATTGAGCCTTGAAAAGATTAAGTGACTCGCCCAAGGTCACACTGGCAGTTAAATAGTGAAACTTGGATCCAAATTGTTCAGTCACTACATGTATTGTCTTGAAATTTGAAAAAGTGGAAGAGGAATTAAACTACTAAATTGAAGGACTATTTTAGGCATAGAAGAAGCAGATGCCTTCATGTCCAAGTGATTGTGAAAAGCCCACTTGCCCCAAAATATGTCTCCTGGTCATATGAAATTCCACCATTTCAGATTTTTACCTGGGGATTTAGAGTAATCTGCTGTTTTCCTAGAGCTCCCCTAAAATAGAAATAGAAAATTTTGGAAGGCTAAATATATGCTAACATTGGAAAACTCATTTTCTCCCCTTCGTAAGGCAAGGTACTGAAGGAGGGGGCCCTACGGGCTGTGCAGGGACATCCTGGAGGCATGGGGAGAAGAAACTGAAAGGCAAGTTTGTATGGAACAAAGAATACCGATCTCAGGATTCTCCCTTGAACCTGCCCTAACTTTGTTCAAATAGACTTAGCCACTGACCTGCTGTCAAAAGACCACAGCCAATCTGACTTGTTTTCAATATAATGATGAATATTGATTTGGTCCCTTCATCCAACATTCTCAGCTGGATCTTTTTTGACCAAGGATATACATTACTAGGTGAGTACAGGCAGTTAATTCTTCCACACGGGACTTCGGAGTTTCTGAGTTAACCAGAATCACCCACCTTAACATCTGCCAGTTTATACCCCAAGTCCTGACCAGTGCCC
The DNA here is from genome assembly GCF_029289425.2 of Pan paniscus. NCBI lineage: Eukaryota > Metazoa > Chordata > Mammalia > Primates > Hominidae > Pan > Pan paniscus. Next base: position 127,881,590 of record NC_073255.2, read on the forward strand.
CCTACCTGCTATGCCTCATGTTTTCAATAGAGCATAAAATCAGAAATGAAAGATGAAACATCATAGCCAATATCACAGAAATACAAAGGATCCTAAGAAACTGCTAGGTATAATTATACACTAACTAATTGGATCATCTAGAAGAAATGGATAAATTCCCAGACACATAAAACCTACCAAGATTGACTCATGAAGAAATTTAAAAATCTGAACAGACTAATAGCAAGCAAGGAGGTTGAATCCGTGAGAAAATGTCTCCTATCAATGAAAAACCCAAAACCAGATGGCTTCCCAGATTAATTCTACCAAATATTTTAAGAAGAACTAATACCAGTCCTTCTCAAACTCTTCCAAAAAGCTGAAGTGGAGGGAATACTTCCAAACTCATCTTACAGGGCCAGCATTACCCTGATTCCAAAGCCAGACAAGAACACTACAAGAAAGGAAAATGACAGGCCAATAGCCTTGATCTACATAGATGCAAAAATCCTCAACAAAATCCTAGCAAACCAAATTCAATAGCACATTGAAAGAATCATTCACCATGATCATGTCATGGTTCAACATAAGCAAATCAATACATATAATATACCATATTAGAAAAATAAAGGATAGAAACTATATGGCCATCACAATAGATATAGAAAAAGCTTTTGACAAAATTCGAAACCCTTTCATGGTGAAAAAAAAAAACACCCAACAGATCACGTATTGAGGGACTGTATCCCAACAAAATAAAGGCCATATATGACAAACCCATAGCTAACACCATGATCAATGGTGAAAAGTTGAAACTTTTCCTCTACCATCAGGAACAAGACAAGGATGCCCACAGACACCACTTCTCAGGGTAATTAGGCAAAAGAAAGAAATAAAAGGCATCTTAATAGGAAAGGAAGAAGTGAAACTGTCTCTACTGTCGGCATGATCTTGTTATATATAGAAAACCCTACAAACTTCACTAAAAAAAGGTTAGAACTCAACACAAAGAAGGGAACAATAGACACTGGGGGACTCCAAAGGTGGGAGGGAAGGATGGTGGGAGCAAGGGTTGAAAAACTACCTATCGATTACTATGCTCACTGCTTGGGTGGTGGGATCATTAGAAGCCCAAACCTCAGCACCATGCAATATACCTGTTTAAGAAACCTGTACATCTACGCTCCTGACTCTAAAATGAAACATGCAATATTTAAAAAACAAAAACAAATAAATAAAATTTGAAAACTGTTAGAACTGAACTGATAGGTGATATCAGTAAAGTTGTAGGATACAAAATCAACATATAGAGCCTTGAACACAGCAACATCCAGCTGTCTGACACGAAAGTCTCAGGGGCAAGAAAACCTCTATATGAACTCAGAAACAATGAGCTAAGTTGTGTTTATGTCTGAAAGGATGTTAAGAACTTCATTCATGTTACATCAGAGCCAACAGAAAGAACCAACAGGAAACCTGTACCCAACAAACAGAAATGACAAGATGAAGGGAAAGCAGAGGTAAGGGCTTACCTTAGAAAGGGCAAGTGATTAGCTCAATATACAATACAATGTTTGCTCCTGAGCCAAAAATTTGTACAATAATTTGGATATTACTTGCACAACCAGAAAAATCAGCCACTCATTAGGAAAATGTGTTTCTGTAGAAGTCTTAGGACTCAGCTATCTATAATAACATGAAAAGACAATATTTTCATCCAAAATGAGTATTTTTGTTTGTCTTGGCTTGTTATTCTAACGTCAACAGCCTCTAAATAAACTGTTGAAGTACATGATATAACCACCTCTTTCTCCATCTTTCCCATTGCTCCCATAGGGTTTCAGTTGTGCAATTTCACCATTAGCAAAGCTTTTTGCTGAAATCTGGCTTTTCAAAGGGAGAGTATCCAGAAACAGAAGATGCTGATCTGGGAGGCTCTTCCTAATAGAACTGCTGCTTCAGTTTAACTTGAAAAAGCCCACACCCAGTTCCTAATGACAAACATCTGAACACCGGGTCTTCCCCTGAGCAAGACCATGCTATGCCTCCTGCTCGCTCTGTTCTATAAGCAACCCACAGATTGCTCCCTGTGAAGAGGAGCCTGCCAGGGGAGCAGCATTCCACCAGACCCTGATTTAGCAAGATATTTCCGTATCATTCCCCCAACCAGCTGGAAGTCCTCCACTGCTCTTGTGTAAAAATCTAACTCATCTCGCTGAATTTCCTGATTTAAAAGTCTAATTCATTTCACCAAAAGTGTGACAGAAGGAAACCAAGTACACCATCTCTCTCTTACCAAACCAAAGCTATTGCATGTGCATTCTGGGGGGAAAACATGGTCCAAATATGTTATGGAGGGGGTGCCAGCCCAGTGTCATCCTCTTACTATTGCCATAGGATCTTGGCTGATGGCATCAGAGGAAAAACAAGTTTATCGATTACTTTCAACCATTAAGCTCACTCCTCCATGAAAAATAAGTCACAAGTCCAATGTCTCTTATTAAAAGAAGCACTGCAAAATATAAAGGAGTCACAGTTTTAAAATGGGACACACGTTCTCTAAGCAGTGAACCATGTTAGAGGTGCACTGTTTACATTGTATAAAGTCCCCTGGAGCCAGGGTTAGGAAGCGCATCTGTTCTTTGGTGTTCTGGGATGAAGGAGAAAGGAAAATGTGCTGCCAGAAGTGAGTGGGAAGGAGCCCATGAGATAAAGGAAGTAAATCCATTTGCTGATTGCAATAATAATGGTAATACACGAAGCTATACATACATACATACATACATACATGCAAATTTTCACATTTTTTTAAAAAAAGAACTTCAGGCTTCCACTCATGTAATCAGCCCTTATGAACTCTCCTGATTAGCTGCAAGGAAAATCTTCCTTTCTCCTCTTTCTTGCACCATCCTGGGCTCCCTTTTGACTTGTTTTTTTTTTTTTTTTTTTTTTTAACTTATAAACGATCAGCTCATATTCTGAAGTTTGTAGTCCCCTCCCGCCCCCTCTCTCTCTATACGGCTCATTTACATTGGCAGCTGTCGTGCTGCTGGGCATCCTCAAACCCACAAGTTTCCCTTTAATGTTTGAGCAGACAAACATGATCATGCACTAGGCATCACTGTGCCACTCAAAATGCTTTTTTGTTTTTTTTATTGCATCTGAGAGAAATCTCAAGGTTGCAAACCTGGAGTCAGAATTGTCTCCATGTGTCTCAGTGGGAAGAGTATCGTGTGAAGAAACAAGTTGATTCTACTAATCAAAAGGAATTTTTTTTGATATCAGGTCATCCTCCAAATGAATTTATATTACCGAGTGGAGGGTCACATGAAGAAAATGGTCAAACAGCACCACCTAGAGCAAGAGCTGAGAAGTGCAGTGGAGCCGGGCTGTGTCAGGAAAGAAAAGCAAGCTGGGGCCTGGCTCAGCGCTCTCCCCTCTGCTCCTGTCTGCACGGAAAGATTAGGATGACAGTGGCAGGAAGCCTGTGCACCTAGTATGCATCACTTGAAGGGAACACACAGATTCCAGTAAACAGTTGGAAGGAAATGTTAATACCAGGCTCTGCTAAACAATATGAAATGACTCCTAGATGAGACAAGCAACTTTCATCAAAGTTCCCTGATACCTGAAAAGACAGCCCAGGGGATCCTGCACTACATGTGGTGTGTGTAAATTAAGCGGGTTTTTTTTCCCCTTTGTAATCAAGGCTCATACACAAACAAAATCACACTTTAGAAACGGCCTATTTCAACTTGTAACTAGCTTGCTTTCAGGGGCTCCAGGTCAAAAAGAAATAGAGCACAAAGATGCTTTCTCCTTAGGGATCATACACAAATTCACTCAGTCCGTTTCTTTCCCACATGGAGCAACAAAGCCGTCAGACCTCTCCATCCACACATCGGGTCCTTCCTGATTAAAGTGAGATAAATCACAGCCCTCTCTCTCTAGATGGCAGGCGACAAGAGGGGGATGCTTGGCTCAAGAAGTCCTCCCCATCCCTCTGCATTCATACAAGCCCGAGCGGAGAGATGCAAGAAATTACGGATGCATTTTAATTCCCCAGACCCTGCAATTAAAAATGGAAATTTTTTGGCCATGCGTGTTGGCTCACGCCTGTAATCCCAGCACTTTCAGAGGCCGAGGTCGGCGGATCACCTGGGGTCAGGAGTTCGAGACCAGCCTGGCCAACATGGTGAAACCCTGTCTCTACTAAAAATACAAAAATTAGCTAGGAATGGTGGTGGGCGCCTGTAGTCCCAGCTACTCGGGAGGATGAGGCAGGAGAATCACTTGAACCCGGGAGGCAAAGTTTGCAGTGAGCCAAGATCGCACCACTGCACTCCACTCTGGGTGACAAAGGAAGACTTCATCTCAAAAAACATTTTTAAAAAATGGAAGTGTTGTTCTTTCATTTGTAAATGTGTTTTGGTAAAAGAGGGGCAGTTTAAGCAACCCTTTCTATTGTCTACATTGTTAAAATTCATCCGACATGGACTCTTGACTCCGTTTTGCCTGGGCAGACCCAATTCAAGCATTTACAACAGCTATAACCTCCTGAAATCAAAAAGAGGAATCAGCATTATTGCTAAGTTCAAATAAGGTCTTGTTTTATTTCATTTTTATTTTTGAATGCAGCCATTCCTCCATGTGCTGTCATCAGGTAAGATTGTCAGTCCTGATTAGGTAAAGGTATTATTACAAAATGCAATTCTTAAAAATTCAGTGTCTAACTACACTTTTAATAAGCCTTTCCCCCTCCCCTATGTATTCTCCCTTAGACACCCCTTCTCAAATTTAAAATCACAGAAACTAAAATATGATGCCTAAAGAGAGCCTAGCGACTGCCCAGTCCTCTAATTTGATGAGTGGGAGTACTGAAGCCCAGAGGAGGTCAAGTAATTTGTTCCCAATGTCTTAGACAAGAAGAAAATGACCAGCTGGGAAATCCCACTCATGTCAAGGCAGAGGCACAGGGTCACAGACTGTGGTTGAATTGTGCCACACTCCTACATCCTTCTTTAGGAATCACAGAACATTCCTGTGTTGAGTCGGAGTCACTGACTTCCTTTTCAGGCTGATTGAGTTCTGTCCTTACAGGCTGCGACAAGATGTTTTGGTATTATGCTACACCAAGACCATTTATCTATTTCAAGAAATGCACAGTCCTTAGAGCCCAGCAACTTTCCCCATGTCCAGTAAATGTAGCTTCTCCATTAGAAGCTGTCAGAATGGAGCCTTCTGGCTCATCTTGATTTTGATTTGTGCAAGAATGAATGGTTGTGCTAAGACAGCTTTCCTAGCTGATAGAGAGCGAAACTTTTTTCTAATAATCTAAAAAAAATTAAATTAGAACTTTTTTCTCATAATCTGTGAAAAAATATTAAATTAAATCTGGCTCGTCTTGATTTTGATTTGTGCAAGAATGAATGGTTGTGCTAAGACAGCTTTCCTAGCTGATACTGAGCAAAACTTTTTTCTCATAATCTATAAAAAATATTAAATTAGAAGCATAGAGTTTATTTCATGACTTTTATCTTCCTGCAATTTTCTTGTGGGCATAAATGATTTGTTTTTATCCTGCCTGCCCCCCAATCCCTTTTCCAAGAGACTAAAAGAGTATCTAGTGCAAAGTGGAGACTCAAATATTTTTTAATAAACAGTGATCCCAGCCACCCAGTGCATGTTGCCAAATGCCAACCCCATAAATAATCAAACACATCATCTCATTCAGCCAATCAAAATCAAGTGCTACCTATTTTTTTAAGTTTTCATAGCCCTTGGGCATCTGCTTTCTCAGCATTTCCCAAACTTGAGTCATTCTCATCCTGCCTTCCTAATTTTGATCTGTCAATTACCTCTACTATTATTTATTTCATATATTTTTAAATAGACCCACTTTTGAAACTTAAATACACGCCTTTTAAAAGGAAGCTTTCTTACTACTATACATCAAAAGCCATTATTACTTGTTCTAAGTACTCATAACAAGATGGTCACAACAATTAAAATTTACTAATGTGCATCCACATACTCTCTAAATTCATGGAGCATCTGCACACACTTTAAGAAACAATTCTGCATTACTCACTCAATTTTCTTGACATCCTTCTGAGGCAGGACAAACCTTGGGCCCAAAGAATTGAGGTAGGAGTCCAAGCAAGTTGCCAGCCACATAAAGGCAAACCTTGGCTCGGAAGTCAGGACTACCAGCCCCTAGGTTATGGTTCATGCTCTTTCCTCTGCTCTCCAGAACCTCCTATCTCCAAGTGTAGTTAGCAGCTCAGATGCAGCAGCATCCTCTAGAGACTTGTTAAAAATGCAGAAGCTCAGGCTCCACCCCAGGCCTATGCAGACTGAATCTGCATTTTAAGAAGGTCCAGGTAATTCACGTGCACATTAAGTTTGAAAAGGCCTGGTCTAGATCAGCGGTTCTCTAACTTAGCAGCACATTAGAACCATCTGTAGAGACTTTAAAAATACCAGTGCCTGGGCTTCACCTCCCAGAGAATCTGACTTAAGTGTCTGGGGTTTGCCCTGAGTCTAGGTATTTTTAAAAACTCCTCAGCTTATACAAAGCTGGCAGGGCCGGGCACAGTGGCTCATGCCTATAATCCCAGCAGTTCGTGAGGCCAAAGTGGGCAGATTGCTTGAGTCCAGGAGTTTCAGATTAGCCTGGGCTAAAACCCCATCCCTACAAAAAAAAAAATACAAAAAGTAGTTGGGCATGGTGGTGGCACATACCTGTAGTCCCGGCTACTCAGGAGGATGAGTCCTCGCTTCAACCCAGGAGGTCACGGTCTGGTCAACAGAGCAAGACCCTGTATCAAAACAAAGAAACAAACAAACAAAAAATGCTAGCAGCTTACCAGCTAGGGAGGCCTGCAGAGCCAAGTTTTCCAAATGGGGCTACATTAGTTGTTCCAGAACTTTAGCTGCATCAAAACCACCTGGATGGCTTGTTCAGCTACAGAGGGTCTGGCCATGCCCCTAGAGTTTCCAGCTGAGGGTCTGGAATGAGGCCCGATGATTTGCATTTCTAACAATCTCCAGGTGATGCTGATGCTGTGGGTCCAGGGACCACATTTTGAGAATCTATGCTAAATGAATCGGAGAAGACCAAAGCTCAAACTTATTCCAAGAACTTTTCAAGGCCCACCTGCAAGTTGTAGTGGAAGTAAGCATCTAAGGGTGCAAAAAAGTTTCACTGTAGACTAAGGCCTTTTACCTGAGCTCTCAAATGTTCACATTTCTCTTATCAACCTAAATAACAAACAGAGAGAGGCTCTCCACAAGAAAAAGATATTCGTTTGGAAACAGAGCCTTGCAATAGAAACAGGCAAGCCAGAGTAAACTATATGCATATTCACGGAGGTAAAGGAAGACAAAAGAAAAAATGAGGAAGATTATATGATCATTTGGAAATGATTATCCTTGGCTACAAAGATCAATAACAAAGGTGATGCCAGGCCCAGGTTGGACAGGCAGTTGTTGGGCAAATATCCTTCAGAAGCATTGTTGTGTGCAAAGTTGCAATGGGCTTTGTGCAAGATTGTGTTTTTTGCAGTGTTCTGTGATAACTTTTTGTTATCAGGCATACAAGCCCAAGAATCCTTTATTGCATGGCCTTCCCTGGCTCTATTTGTCAGGGTTTTGGTTAGGGGAGGGGTATTTTTAACACTCTCAATGTAAAAAATGCCATAAGTTAGGTACCCCAATTGCTTGTTTCGTCTTCATAAAATAACTTTTCCACCCGAACAAAGTCTACACATAAATTGTAAAAATACCCTGGCATGCAGTCCCTGGAAAAGTCTGGAGTCATTCTCGGGGTTCCCACCCAGGTGGGCAAGCGTAGCCACCACAGATAAACACAAAGTAGGGGTCCCCACTGGGGTTCAGCGGCAGGCAGTGGCCCTGGTTCTGATATTTGGCTGAAAACACAGCTCCTCTTTGTCACCCTCAGGACATTTCAGCTATTTCCTAGATAATAATCTCACTTCACCCTGCACAAAACAGGCACATGATCATGTCACTCTGACGTGGTTTGAGTCCAAGGAGAATTTTGTTTTTAAAATAATTTAGGTTAGTAGTTAAAATATGAACTTTGGGCCAGGAGTGGTGGCCCATGCCTATAATCCCAGCACTTCGTGAGGCCAAAGTGGGCAGATTGCTTGAGTCCAGGAGTTTGAGACTAGCCTGGGCTAAAACCCCATCCCTACAAAAAAAAAAATACAAAAAGTAGTTGGGCATGGTGGTGGCACATACCTGTAGTCCCGGCTACTCAGGAGGATGAGTCCTCGCTTCAACCCAGGAGGTCACGGTCTGGTCAACAGAGCAAGACCCTGTATCAAAACAAAGAAACAAACAAACAAAAAATGCTAGCAGCTTACCAGCTAGGGAGGCCTGTAGAGGCAAGTTTTCCAAATGGGGCTACATTAGTTGTTCCAAACTTTAGCTGCATCAAAACCACCTGGATGGCTTGTTCAGCTACAGAGGGTCTGGCCATGCCCCTAGAGTTTCCAGCTGAGGGTCTGGAATGAGGCCCGATGATTTGCATTTCTAACAATCTCCAGGTGATGCTGATGCTGTGGGTCCAGGGACCACATTTTGAGAATCTATGCTAAATGAATCGGAGAAGACCAAAGCTCAAACTTATTCCAAGAACTTTTCAAGGCCCACCTGCAAGTTGTAGTGGAAGTAAGCATCTAAGGGTGCAAAAAAGTTTCACTGTAGACTAAGGCCTTTTACCTGAGCTCTCAAATGTTCCCATTTCTCTTATCAACCTAAATAACAAACAGAGAGAGGCTCTCCACAAGAAGAAGATATTCGTTTGGAAACAGAGCCTTGCAATAGAAACAGGCAAGCCAGAGTAAACTAAATGCATATTCACGGAGGTAAAGGAAGACAAAAGAAAAAATGAGGAAGATTATAAGATCATTTGGAAATGACTATCCTTGGCTACAAAGATCAATAACAAAGGTGATGCAAGGCACAGGTTGGACAGGCAGTTGTTGGGCAAATATCCTTCAAAAGCATTGCTGTGTGCAAAGTTGCAATGGGCTTTGTGCAAGATTGTGTTTTTTGCAGTCTTCTGTGATAAGTTTTTGTTATCAGGCATACAAGCCCAAGAATCCTTTATTGCATGGCCTTTCCTGGCTCTATATGTCAGGGTTTTGGTTAGGGGAGGGGTATTTTTAACACTCTCAATGTAAAAAAATAACATAAGGTAGGTACCCCAATGACTTGTTTGGTATTCATAAAATAACTTTTCATAAAATCTCTGTAAACGTGGAAATATCTACACCGGTATCTCTGTAAATGTGGAAACATTTACAACGCTATCTGTATAAACATGGAACTATTTACACCGCCGTGTCTATAAACATGGAAATATCTACACCGCTATCTCTATAAACCTGGAAATATCTACACCGCTATCTCTATAAACATGGAAATAGCTACACCGCTATCTGTATAAAGATGGAAATATCTACACTGCTGTCTCTATAAACATGGAAATATCTACACCTCTATCTGTATAAACATGGAAATATCTACACCACAGTCTCTATGAACATGGAAATAACTACAATGCTATCTCTATAAACACACAAATATCTACATCACTGTCTCTATGAACATGGAAATATCTACACCGCTACCTCAATGAACATGGAAATATCTACACCGCTGTGTCTAGAAACATGGAAATATCTACACCGCTATCTCTATAAACGTGGAAATATATACACCGCTATCTCTAAAAACATGGAAATATCTACACCGCTATCTCTATAAACGAGGGAACATCTACACCGCTAACTCTATAAACCTGGAAATATCTACACCGCTATAAGTATAAATGTGGAAATATCTACACCGCTATCTGTATAAACATGGAAATATCTAAACCGCTATCTCTATAAACATGGAAATACTTACACCGCTATCTGTATAAACATGGAAATATTTACAAAGCTATCTCTATAAACATGGAAATATCTACACCGCTATCTCTATAAACATGGAAATATCTACACCACTATCTGTAAAACATGGAAATATCTACACCGCTGTCTGTATAAACATGGAAATATATACACGGCTATCTGTTTAAACATGGAAATATCTACACCTCTGACTGTATAAACATGGAAATATCTACACCGCTATCTGTATAAACGTGGAAATAACTACACAGCTGTCTCTATAAACATGGAAACATCTACACCGCTATCTGTAGAAACATGGAAATATCTACACCGCTGTCTCTATAAACCTGGAAATATTTACACCGATATCTGTATTAATGTGGAAATACCTACACCGCTATCTGTATAGACGTGCAAGTATCTACTTCGCTATGTCTACAAACGTGGAAATATCTACACCGCTATCTGTATAAACATGGAAATATCTACACCGGTATGTGTATAAACGTGGAAATATCTGCACCGCTATGTGTATAAACATGGAAATTTCTACACCGCAATCTGTATAAAAGTGGAAATATCTTCACCGCTATCTGTATAAACGTGGAAATATCTACACCGCTATCTCTATAAATGGGGAAATATCTACACCGCTATCTGTATAAACGTGGGAATATCTACACCGCTATCCCTATAAACGTGTAAACATTTACATGGCTATCTGTATGAACATGGAAATATTTACACCGCTATCTCTAAAAACATGGAAATATCTACACTGCTATGTCTATAAACATGAAAATATTTACACCGCTATCTGTATAATCATGGAAATATTTACACCGCTATCTGTAAAAACTTGGAAATATTTACAACGCTATGTCTATAAAAATGGAAATATCTACATCGCTATCTCCATAAACATGAAAATATTTACACTGTTGTTTGTATGAACATGAAAATATCTACACTGCTATCTCTATAAACATAGAAATATCTACATCGCTGTCTGTATAAACTTGGAAATATCTACACAGCTATCTGTATAAACATGGAAATATCTACACCGCTATCTGTATAAACATGGAAATATCTACACGGAAAGCTGTATAAACATGGAAATATCTAGACAGTCATCTCTATAAACATGGAAATATCTACACCGCTATCTGTATAAACATGGAAGTATCCACACCGCTATCTGTATAAACTTGGATATACCCACACCGCTATCTGTATAAAGATGGAAATATCTGCACCGCTATCTTTATAAACATGGAAATATCTGCAACTCTATCTGTGTAAACATAGAAATATCTACACGGCTATTTGTGTAAACATGGAAATATCTGCACCACAATCTGTATAAAGATTGAAATATCTACACCACTATCTGTAAAACGTGGAAATATCTACACCGCTCTCTGTATAAACCTGGAAATATCTACACCGATATTTGTATAAACATGGAAATATCTACACCGCTATCTGTATAAACAAGGAAATATCTACACCGCTATCTGTATAAATATGGAAATATCCACACCGCTATCTCTATAAACATGGAAATAACTACACCGCTTTCTCTATAAACATGGAAATATCTACACTACAATCTCTATATACATGGAAATATCTACACCGCCATCTTTATAAACATGAAAATATCTAAACCGCCATCTTCAGAAACATGGATGTATCTACACCGCCATCTGTATAAACATGGAAATATCTACACCACTATCTGTATAAACTTGGAAATATCTTCACTGCCATGTGTATAAACATGGAAATATATACCCGGCCATCTGTATAAAGATGGAAATATCTACACCGCAATCTGTATAAATATGGAAACAACTACACCGCTACCTCTATAGACATGTAAATATCTACACCGCTATCTGTATAAACATGGAAATATCTACACTGCAATCTGTATAAAGATGGAAATATCTACACCATGAACTCTATAAAGATGGAAATACCTACACCGCTATCTCTATAAACATGGAAATACCAACACCGTTATCTGTATAAACATGGAAATATCTACACCGCTATCTCTATAAACATGAAAATACTTACACGACCATCTCTATAAGCATGGAAATATTTACACCGCTATCTCTATAAACATAGAAATAACTACACCGCCATCCCTATAAACATGGAAATATCTAAACCGCCATCTGCATATACATGGAAATATCTAAATACACATCTGTATAAACATGGAAATATCTACACTGCCATCTGTATAAACTTGGAAATATCTACACTGACTTCTGTAGAAAGATGGAAATGTCTACAAAGCGATCTGTATAAACATGGGAATTTCAACACCGCTACCTGTATAAACATGGAAATATCTACACCACTATCTGTATCAACATGGAAATAACTACACCGTAATCTGTATTAACATGGAAATATCTACAATGCTATCTCTGTAAACATGGAAATATCTACACAGCTATCTGTGTAAACTTGGAAATATCTACACCGCAATCTGTGTAAATTTGGCAGTACCTACACCGCAATCTGTGCAAAGATGGAAATATCTACACCGCTATCTCTGTAAACATGGAAATATCTACACAGCTATCTGTATAAACATGGAAATATCTACACTGCCATCTGCATAAACATGGAAATATCTACAGCGCAATCTGTATAAACATGGAAATATCTACACTGCCATCTGTACAAACATGGAAATATCTACACAGCCATCTGTATAAACATGGAAATATCTACACCGCTATCTCTATAAACATGGAAATATCTACACCGTTATCTGTATAAACATGGAAATATCTACATCGCTATCTGTATAAACAGGGAATTATCTACACCGCTATCTCTATAAACATGGAAATATCAACACCGCTTTCTGTATAAAGATGGAAATATCTACACCGCTATCTGTATAAACATGGAAATATATACAATGCTATCTGTGTAAACATGGAAATATCTACACAGCTATCTGTGTAAAAATGGAAATATCTACACAGCAATCTGTGCAAAGATGGAAATATCTACACTGCTATCTCTGTAAACATGGAAATATCTACACCGATATCTGTAGAAACATGGAAATATCTACATCGCTATCTGTATAAACAGGGATATATCTCCACCGATGTCTGTATAAACAAGGAAATATCGACACTGCCATCTGTAGAAACATGGAAATATCTACACCGCAATCTGTATAAACATGGAAATACCTACACCGCTATCTGTATAAATATGGAAATATCTACACCGCTATCTCTATATACATGGGAATATCTACACCGCCATCTCTATAAACATGAAAATATCTACACCGCCATCTTCAGAAACATGGATGTATCTACACCACTATCTGTATAAACATGGAAATATCTTCACTTCTATCTGTATAAACATGGAAATATCTACACCGCCATCTGTATAAAGATGGAAATATCTACACCACAATCTGTATAAATATGGAAATACCTACACAGCTACCTCTATAGACATGTAAATATCTACACCGCTATCTGTATAAACATGGAAATATCTACACCACTTTCTGTATAAACATGGAAACATCTACACCGCTTTCTGTATAAACATGGAAATATATACAATGCTATCTGCGTAAACATGGAAATATCTACACCGCTATCTCTATAAACATGGAAATACCAACACCGTTATCTGTATAAACAAGGAGATATCTACACCGCTAAATCTATAAACATGAAAATACTTACACCACCATCTCTATAAGCATGGAAATATTTACACCGCTACCTCTGAAAACATAGAAATAACAACACCGCCATCCCTATAAACAAGGAAATATCTACACCGCCATCTGCATATACATGGAAATATCTGCACACACATCTGTATAAACATGGAAATATCTACACTGCCATCTGTATAAACTTCGAAATACCTACACTGACATCTGTAGAAAGATGGAAATGTCTACAAAGCGATCTATATAAACATGGGAATTTCTACACCGCTGCCTGTATAAACATTGAAATATCTACACCACTATCTGTATCAACATGGAAATAACTACACCGCAATCTGTATAAACATGGAAATATCTACAATGCTATCTCTGTAAACATGGAAATATCTACACAGCTATCTGTGTAAACTTGGAAATATCTACACCGCAATCTGTGTAAATTTGGCAATACCTACACCGCAATCTGTGCAAAGATGGAAATATCTACACCGCTATCTCTGTAAACATGGAAATATCTAAACAGCTATCTGTATAAACATGGAAATATCTACAGTGCAATCTGTATAAACATGGAAATATCTACAGCGCCATCTGTATAAACATGGAAATATCTAGACTGCTATCTCTATATACATGGAAATATCTACACCGCCATCTCTATAAACATGGAAATATCTACACCGGCATCGTCAGATACATGGGTGTATCTACACCGCCATCTGTATAAACATGGAAATATCTACACCAATATCTGTATATACATGGAAATATTTTCACTGCCATCTGTACTAACATGGAAATACCTACACAGCCATCTGTATAAACATGGAAATATCTACACCGCTATCTCTATAAACATGGAAATATCTACACCGTTATCTGTATAAACATGGAAATATGTACATCGCTATCTGTATAAACAGGGAAATATCTCCACCGCTATCTGTATAATCATGGAAATATCTACACCGCTTTCAGTATAAACATGGAAATATCTACACCGCTATCTGTATAAAGATGGAAATATATACAATGCTATCTGCGTAAACATGGAAATATCTACACAGCTATTTGTGTAAACATGGAAATATCTACACAGCTATCTCTGTAAAAATGGAAATACCTACAGAGCAATCTGTGCAAAGATGGAAATATCTACACTGCTATCTCTGTAAACATTGAAATATTTACACCGCTATCTGTATAAACATGGAAATATCTATACCGCAGTCTCTATAAACATGGAAATATCTCCACCGCTATCTGTATAAACATGAAAATATCTACAACGCTATCTGTATAATCATGGACATATCTAAACCGCAATCTGTATAAACATGGAAATATCTACCACGGTATGTGTGTAAACATGGAAATATCTACACAGCTATCTGTGTAAACTTGGAAATATCTACACAGCTATCTGTGTAAACATGGAAATATCTACACGGCAATCTGTGCAAAGCTGGAAATAACTACACCGCTATCTCTGTAAACATGGAAATATCTACACCGCTACCTGTATAAACATGGAAATATCTACACCGCTGTCTGTATAAACAAGGAAATATCTACACCGCCATGTGTAGAAACATGGAAATATCTACACGGCAATCTGTATAAACATGGAAATACCTACACCGCTATCTGTATAAATATGGAAATATCTACACCGCTATCTCTATAAACATGGAAATATCTACACTGCAATCTCTATATACATGGAAATTTCTACACCGCCATCTCTATAAGCATGAAAATATCTACACCGCCATCTTCAGAAACATGGATGTATCTACACCGCCATCTGTATAAACTTGGAAATATCTACACCACTATCTGTATAAACAAGGAAATATCTTCACTTCTATCTGTATAAACATTGAAATATCTACACCGCCATCTGTATAAAGATGGAAATATCTACACGGCAATCTGTATAAATATGGAAATACCTACACCGCTACCTCTATAGACATGAAAATATCTACACCGCTATTTGTATAAACATGGAAATATTTACACTGCCATGTGTATAAAGATGGAAATATCTACACCGCTATCGGTATAAACAGGGAAATATCTCGACCGCTATGTGTATAAACATGGAAATATCTACACCGCTTTCTCTATAAACATGGAAATATCTACACCGCTATCTGTATGAACATGGAAACATATACAATGCTATCTGCGTAAACATGAAAATATCTACACCGCTATCTCTATAAACATGGAAATACCAACACCGTTATCTGTATAAACATGGAAATATCTACACCGCTATCTCTGTAAACATGAAAATACTTACACCACCATCTCTATAAGCATGGAAATATTTACACCGCTATCTGTATAAACATACAAATAACAACACCGCCATCCCTATAAACATGGAAATATCTACAACGCCATCTGCATATACATGGAAATATCTACACACACATCTATATAAACATGGAAATATCTACACTGCCATCTGTATAAACTTGGAAATATCTACACTGACATCTGTAGAAAGATGGAAATGTCTACATAGCGATCTGTATAAACATGGGAATTTCTACACCGCTACCTGTATAAACATGGAAATATCTACACCACTATCTGTATCAACATGGAAATAACTACACCGCAATCTGTATAAACATTGAAATATCTACAATGCTATCTCTATAAATATGGAAATATCTACACCGCCATCTCCATAAACATGAAAATATCTACACTGCCATCTCCATAAAGATGGAAGTATCAACTCCGCCATGTGTATAAACACGGAAATATCTACACCACCATCTGTGTAAACATGGAAATATCTACACCGCTATCTGTATAAACATGGAAATATCTACACCGCCATTTGCATGTCCATGGAAATATCTACGCCAACATCTGTATAAACATGGAAATATCTACACGGCCTTCTGTGTATAGATGGAAATATCAACACCGCCATCTGTACAAACATGGAAATATCTACACCGCTATCTCTATAAACATGGAAATATCTGCACTGCCATCTGTAAAAACGTGGAAGGACCTATACAGTCATCTGTATAAACATGGAAATATCTACAATGACATCTGTAGAAAGATGGAAATGTCTACACCGCAATCTGTGTAAACATGGAAATATCTACACCGATATCTGTAAAAACATGGAAATATCTACACCGCTATCTGTATAAACATGGAAATATCTACACCGTGATCTGTATAAACATGGAAATATCTACACCGCTATCTGTATAAACATGGAAATAACTACACCGTTATCTGTATAAACATGGAAATATCTACACAGCTATCTCCATAAAAATGGAAATATCTACACCGCCATCTGTATAAACACGGAAATACCTACAAAGTCATCTGTATAAAGATGGAAATATCTACACAGACATGTGTACATGCATGGAAATATTTACACCGCTATCTATATAAACATGGAAATAACTACAGCGCTATCTGTATAAACATGGAAATATCTACACCGCAGTCTTCATAAACATGGAAATATATACACCGCTATCTGTATAAACATGGTAATATCTACACCACCATCTATATAAACATGGAAATATCTACACCGCCATCTGTATAAACATGGAAATATCTACAATGCCATCTGTAGAAAGATGGAAATAACTACACCGCAATCGGTGTAAACATGGAAATATCTACACCGATATCTGTAAAAACATGGAAATATCTACACCGCTATCTATATAAACATGGAAATATCTACACCGCGATCTGCATAAACATGGAAATATCTACACCGCGATCTGTATAAACATGGAAATAGCTACACTGCTGTCTCTATAAACATGGAAATATGTACACCGCTATGTGTATAAACATGGAAATATCTCCACTGCTGTCTGTATAAACATGGAAATATCTCCACCGTTATCTGTATAAACATAGAAATATCTACATCTCCATCTCTATAAACATTGAAATATCTACTATGCAATCTGTAAAAACAGAAATATATACACAATCATCTGAATAAACATGGAAATATCTACACCACCATCTGTATAAACATGGAAACAGCTACAATACCATCTGTATACACATGGAAATATCTACACAGACATCTGTATAAATATGGAAATATCTACACCGCCATCTGTATAAACATGGAAATATCTACACTGCCATCTGTAGAAAGATGGAAATATCTACACTGCTATCTCTATAAATATGCAAATATCCACACCGCCATCTCTATAAACATGAAAATATCTACACTGCCATCTCCATAAAGATGGATATATCTACTCCGCCATGTGTATAAACACGGAAATATCTACACCACCATCTGTGAAAACATGGAAATATCTACACCGCAATCTGTATAAACATGGAAATATCTACACTGCCGTCTGCATGTCCATGGAAATATCTACGCCGCCATCTGTATAAACATGGAAATATCTACACGGCCATCTGTGTATAGATGGAAATATCAACACCGCCATCTGTACAAACATGGAAATATCTACACCGCTATCTCTATAAACATGGAAATATCTGCACTGCCATCTGTAAAAACATGGAAATACCTATACAGTCATCTGTATAAACATGGAAATATCTACAATGCCATCTGTATACACATGGAAATATCTACACAGCCAGCTGTATAAACATGTAAATATTTACACTGCTATCTCTATAAACATGGAAATATCTACACCGCCATCTCTATAAACATGATAATATCTACACTACCATCTCCATAAACATGGAAGTAACTACTCCACCATCTGTATAAACATGGAAACATCTACACCGCCATCAGTGTGAATGAGGAAATATCTACAATGCCATCTGTATAGAGATATAAATATCTGGACCGCGAGCTGTATAAACATGGAAATATCTACATCGCTATCTGTATAAACGTGGAAATACCAACACCGCTATCGGTATAAACATGGAAATATCTACAACGCCATCTATATAAACATGGAAATATCTACACCGCTATGTCTATAAACATGGAAATACCTACACCACTATCTCTATAAACATGGAAATATCTACACCGCTATCTGTATGAACATGGAAATATCTACGCCGCTATCTCTATAAACATGGAAATATCTGCACTGCCATCTGTAAAAACATGGAAATACCTATACAGTCATCTGTATAAACATGGAAATATCTACAATGCCATCTGTATACACATGGAAATATCTACACAGCCATCTGTATAAACATGTAAATATTTATGCTGCTGTCTCTATAAACATGGAAATATCTTCACCGCCATCTCTATAAACATGAAAATATCTACACTGCCATCTCCATAAACATGGAACTAACTACTCCGCCATCTGTATAAACATGGAAACATCTACACCGCCATCATGTGAATTAGGAAATATCTACAATGCCATCTGTATAAAGATATAAATATCTGCACCGCGAGCTGCATAAACATGGAAATATCTACAACGCCATCTATATAAACATGGAAATATCTACACCGCTATGTCTATAAACATGGAAATACCTACACCGCTATCTCTATAAACATGGAATTATCTACACCGCTATCTGTATAAACATGGAAATATCTACGCCGCTATCTGTATAAACATGGAAATATCTATACGGCGATCTGTATAAACATGGAAATATCTACACCGCGATCTGTATAAACATGGAAATATCTACACCATTATCTGTATAAACATGGAAATATATACACCGCTATCTCTATAAACATGGAAATATGTACAAAGACATCTGTATAAACATGGAAATACCTACACAGTCATGTGTAAGAACATTTAAATACCTACACTGCCATCTGTATAAACATAGAAATATCTACACAGCCCTCTGTATAAATATGGACATATCTGCATAGGCATCTGTGTAAACCTGGAAATATATGCACCGCTATCAGTATAAACATGGAAATACCTACACCGCTGTCTCTATAAACATGGAAATATGTACACCGCTATGTGTATAAACATGGAAATATCTCCACTGCTGTCAGTATAAACATGGAAATATCTCCACCGTTATGTGTTTAAACATGGAAATATCTACAGCGCCATCTCTATAAACATTGAAATATCTACACTGCCATCTGTAAAAACATGGAAATATCTACACAGTCATCTGAATAAACATGGAAATATCTACACCACCATCTGTATATACATGGAAATATCTACACCACCATCTGTATACACATGGAAATATCTACACAGACATCTTTATAAATATGGAAATATCTACACGGCCATCTGTATAAACATGGAAATATCTACACTGCCATCTGTGGGAAGATGGAAATATGTACACGGCTATCTCAATAAATATGGAAATATCTACACCGCCACCTCTATAAACATGAAAATATATACACTGCCATCTCCATAAAGATGGAAGTATCTACTCCGCCATGTGTATAAACACGGAAATATCTACACCACCATCTGTGTAAACATGGAAATATCTACACCGCTATCTGTATAAACATGGAAATATCTACACCGCCTTCTGCATGTCCATGGAAATATCTATGCCGCCATCGGTATAAACATGGAAATACCTACACGGCCATCTGTGTATAGATGGAAATATCAACACCGCCATCTGTACAAACATGGAAATATCTACATCGGTATCTCTATAAACATGGAAAAATCTGCACTGCCATTTGTAAAAACATGGAAATACCTATACAGTCATCTGTATAAACATGGAAATATCTACAATGCCATCTGTATACACATGGAAATATCTACACAGCCATCTGTATAAACATGTAAATATCTACACTGCTATCTCTATAAGCATTGAAATATCTACACCGCCATCTCTATAAACCTTAAAATATCTACACTGCCATCTCCATGAACATGGAACTAACTACTTCGCCATCTGTATAAACATGGAATCATCTACACCGCCATCTGTGTGACTAAAGAAATATCTACAATGCCATCTGTATAAAGATAGAAATATCTGCACCGCGAGGTGTATAAACATGGAAATATCTACATCGCTATCTGTACAAACGTGGAAATACCAACACCGCTATCGGTAAAAACATGGAAATATCTACAACACCATCTATATAAACATGGAAATATCTACACCGCTATGTCTACAAACATGGAAATACCTACATCGCTATCTCTATAAACACGGAAATATCAACACCGCTATCTGTATAAACAAGGAAATATCTACACTGCTATCTGTATAAACACGGAAATATCTACACCGCGATCTGTATAAACATGGAATATCTACACCGCAATCTGTATAAACATGGAAATATCTTCACCGCGATCTGTATGAACATGGAAATATCTACACCGCTATCTGTACAAACATGGTAATATCTACACCTCCATCTATATAAACATGGAAATATCTACACCGCCATCTGTATAAACTTGGAAATATCTACAATGCCATCTGTAGAAAGATGGAAATATCTACACCGCAATCTGTGTAAACATGGAAATATCTATTCCGATATCTGTAAAAAGATGGAAATATCTACACCGCTATCTGTATAAACGTGGAAATACCAACACCGCTATCGGTATAAACATGGAAATATCTACAACGCAATATATATAAACATGGAAATATCTACACCGCTATGTCTATAAACATGGAAATACCTACACAGCTCTCTCTATAAACATGGAAATATCTACACCGCTATCTGTATAAACATGGAAATATCTACAATGCTATCTGTATAAACATGGAAATATCTTCACCGTGATCTGTATAAACATGGAAATATCTACACTGTGATCTGTATAAACATGGAAATATCTTCACCGCGATCTGTATAAACATGGAAATATCTACCATGCCATCTGTAGAAAGATGGAAATATCTACACCGCAGTCTCTGTAAACGTGGAAATATCTACACCGATATCTGTAAAAATATGGAAATATCTACACCGCTCTCTATACAAACATGGAAATATCTACAGCGCTATCTTTATAAACATGGAAATATCTACACCGCGATCTGTATTAACATGGAAATATCTACACCGCGATCTGTATAAACATGGAAATATCTACACCGCTATCTTTATAAACTTGGAAATATCTACACAGCTATCTCTATAAACATGGTAATATCTACACCGCCATCTGTATAAACATGGAAATACCTACAAAGTCAACTGTATAAACATGGAAATATCTACAGTGCCATTTCTATAAACATTGACAAATCTACAGTGCCATCTGTAAAAACATGGAAATATCTACACAGTCATCTGAATAAACATGGAAATATCTACACCACCATCTGTATAAACATGGAAATACCTACAATACCATCTGTATACTCATGGAAATATCTACACAGACATCTGTATAAATATGGAAATATCTACATGGCCATCTGTATATACATGGAAATAACTACACCGCTATCTCTATAAATATGGAAATATCTACACCGCCATCTCCATAAAGATGAAAAGATCTACACTGCCATCTCCATAAAGATGGAAGTATATACTCCGCCATGTATATACACACGGAAATATCTACACCACCATCTGTGTAAACATGGAAATATCTACACCGCTATCTGTATAAACATGGAAATATCTACACCGCCATCTGCATGTCCATGGAAATATCTACGCCGCCATCTGTATAAACATGGAAATATCTAAACGGCCATCTGTGTATAGATGGAAATATCAACACCGCCATCTGTACAAACATGGAAATATCTACATCGCTATCTCTATAAACATGGAAATATCTGCACTGCCATCTGTAAAAACATGGAAATACCTATACAGTCATCTGTATAAACATGTAAATATCCACACTGCTATCTCTATAAGCATGGAAATATCTGCACCGTCATCTCTATAAACATGAAAATATCTACACTGCCATCTCCATAAACATGGAACTAACTACTCCGCCATCTGTATAAACATGGAAACATCTACACCGTCATCTGTGTGAATAAGGAAATATCTACAATGCCATCTATATAAAGATATAAATATCTGCACTGCGAGCTGTATAAACATGGAAATATCTACATCCCTATCTGTATAAATGTGGAAATACCAACAACGCTATCGGTATAAACATGGAAATATCTACAACGCCATCTATATAAACATGGTAATATGTACATTGCTATGTCTATGAACATGGAAATAACTACACCGCTATCTCTGTAAACATGGAAATATCTACACCGCTATCTGTATAAACATGGAAATATCTACACCGCGATCTGTATAACATGGAAATATCTACACCGCTTTCTGTATAAATATGGAAATACATACACACCTATCTCTATAAACATGGAAATATCTACACCGCAATCTGTATAAACATGGAAATACCTACAAAGTCATCTGTTTAAACATGGAAATATCTACACAGCCATCTGTATAAACATGGAAATATCTACAGAGCCGTCTGTATATACATGGAAATATCTACACCGTTATCTGTATAAACATAGAAATAAATACACCACTATTTGTATAAACAAGGAAATATCTACACCACCATTTTTTAAACATGGAAATATCTACAGAGACATCTGTTTATACATGGAAATATCTACACCGCTATCTGTATAAACATGGAAATATCTACACTGCCATCTGTAAAAATATGGAAATACCTATACAGTCATCTGTATAAACATGGAAATATCTACAATGCCATCTGTATACACATGGAAATATCTACACAGCCATCTGTATAAACATGTAAATATCTACACTGCTATCTCTATAAGCATGGAAATATCTACAACGCCATCTCAATAAACATGAAAATACCTACACTGCCATCTCCATAAACATGGAACTAACTACTCCGCCATCTGCATAAACATGGAAACATCTACACCGCCATCTGTGTGAATAAGGAAATATCTACAATGCCATCTGTATAAAAATATATATATCGGCACCGCGAGCTGTATAAACATGGAAATATCTACATCGCTATCTGCATAAACGTGGAAATACCAACACTGCTATCATTATAAACATGGAAATATCTACAACGCCATCTATATAAACATGGAAATATCTACACCGCTATGTCTATAAACATGGAAATACCTACACCGCTATCTCTATAAACATGGAAATATCCACACCGCCATCTGCATATCCATGGAAATATCTACAACGCCATCTGTATAAAGATGGAAATATCTTCACGGCAATCTGTGTACAGATGGAAATATCAACACCGCCATCTGTACAAACATGGAAATATCTACACCGCTATCTGTATAAACATAGAAATACCGACACTGCAGTCTGTATAAACATGGAAATATCTACACCGCTATGTCTTCAAACATGGAAATACCTACACCGCTATCTCTATTAACATGGAAATATCCACACCTCCATCTGCATATCCATGGAAATATCTACAACGCCATCTGTATAAAGATGGAAATATCTACACGGAAATCTGTGTACAGATGGAAATATCAACACCGCCATCTGTACATACATGGAAATATCTACACTGCTATCTGTATAAACGTAGAAATACCTACACTTCAGTCTGTATAAACATGGAAATATCTACTCCGGTATCTGTATATACATGGAAATATCTACCCCACGATCTGTATAAACATGGAAATATATACACCGCTATCTGTATAAACATGGAAATATCTGCACCGCTATCTCTATAAACATGGAAATTTCTACACCGCCATCTGTATAAACATGGAAATACCTACAAAGTCATCTGTATAAACATGGAAATATCTACACAGCCATCTGTATAAACATGGAAATATCTACACCGCCATCTGTATATACATGGAAATATCTACACCGCTATCTCTATAAACATGGAAATATCTACACCGCCATCTGTATAAACATGGAAATGTCTACACTGCGGTCTGTATAAACATGGAAATTTCTACACCACGATCTGTATAAACATGGAAATATTTACACCGCTATCTGTATAAACATGGAAATATCTACACCGCTATCTCTATGAACATGGAAATATCTACAAAGCCATCTGTATAAACATGGAAATACCAACACAGTCATGTGTAGGAACATGGAAATATCTACTCCGCTATCTGTATAAACATGGAAAGATCTACACCGCGATCTGTATAACATGGAAATATCTACACCGCTATCTGTATAAACATGGAAATATTTACACTGCTATCTGTATAAACATGGAAATATGTACACCGTTATCTGTATAAATATGGAAATACCTACACCGCTATCTCTATAAACATGGAAATAACTACACCGCCATCTGTATAAACATGGAAATATCTACACTGCGGTCTGTATAAACATGGAAATTTCTACACCACGATCTGTATAAACATGGAAATATTTACACCGCTATCTGTATAAACATGGAAATATCTACACCGCTATCTCTATAAACATGGAAATATCTACAAAGCCATCTGTATAAATATGGAAATACCAACACAGTCATGTGTAGGAACATGGAAATATCTACACCGCAATCTGTATAAACATGGAAATATCTACAACGCGATCTGTATAACATGGAAATATCTACACCGCTTTCTGTATAAATATGGAAATACCTACACACCTATCTCTATAAACATGGAAATATCTACACCTCAATCTGTATAAACATGGAAATACCTACAAAGTCATCTGTTTAAACATGGAAATATCTACACAGCCATCTGTATAAACATGGAAATATCTACAGAGCCGTCTGTATATACATGGAAATATCTACACCGTTATCTGTATAAACATAGAAATAAATACACCACTATTTGTATAAACAAGGAAATATCTACACCACCATTTTTTAAACATGGAAATATCTACAGAGACATCTGTTTATACATGGAAATATCTACACCGCTATCTGTATAAACATGGAAATATCTACACTGCCATCTGTAAAAACATGGAAATACCTATACAGTCATCTGTATAAACATGGAAATATCTACAATGCCATCTGTATACACATGGAAATATCTACACAGCCATCTGTATAAACATGTAAATATCTACACTGCTATCTCTATAAGCATGGAAATATCTACAACGCCATCTCAATAAACATGAAAATATCTACACTGCCATCTCCATAAACATGGAACTAACTACTCCGCCATCTGCATAAACATGGAAACATCTACACCGCCATCTGTGTGAATAAGGAAATATCTACAATGCCATCTGTATAAAAATATATATATCGGCACCGCGAGCTGTATAAACATGGAAATATCTACATCGCTATCTGTATAAACGTGGAAATAGCAACACTGCTATCATTATAAACATGGAAATATCTACAACGCCATCTATATAAACATGGAAATATCTACACCGCTATGTCTATAAACATGGAAATACCTACACCGCTATCTCTATAAACATGGAAATATCCACACCGCCATCTGCATATCCATGGAAATATCTACAACGCCATCTGTATAAAGATGGAAATATCTTCACGGCAATCTGTGTACAGATGGAAATATCAACACCGCCATCTGTACAAACATGGAAATATCTACACCGCTATCTGTATAAACATAGAAATACCGACACTGCAGTCTGTATAAACATGGAAATATCTACACCGCTATGTCTTCAAACATGGAAATACCTACACCGCTATCTCTATTAACATGGAAATATCCACACCTCCATCTGCATATCCATGGAAATATCTACAACGCCATCTGTATAAAGATGGAAATATCTACACGGAAATCTGTGTACAGATGGAAATATCAACACCGCCATCTGTACATACATGGAAATATCTACACTGCTATCTGTATAAACATAGAAATACCTACACTTCAGTCTGTATAAACATGGAAATATCTACTCCGGTATCTGTATATACATGGAAATATCTACCCCACGATCTGTATAAACATGGAAATATATACACCGCTATCTGTATAAACATGGAAATATCTGCACCGCTATCTCTATAAACATGGAAATTTCTACACCGCCATCTGTATAAACATGGAAATACCTACAAAGTCATCTGTATAAACATGGAAATATCTACACAGCCATCTGTATAAACATGGAAATATCTACACCGCCATCTGTATATACATGGAAATATCTACACCGCTATCTCTATAAACATGGAAATATCTACACCGCCATCTGTATAAACATGGAAATGACTACACTGCGGTCTGTATAAACATGGAAATTTCTACACCACGATCTGTATAAACATGGAAATATTTTCACCGCTATCTGTATAAACATGGAAATATCTACACCGCTATCTCTATGAACATGGAAATATCTACAAAGCCATCAGTATAAACATGGAAATACCAACACAGTCATGTGTAGGAACATGGAAATATCTACTCCGCTATCTGTATAAACATGGAAAGATCTACACCGCGATCTGTATAACATGGAAATATCTACACCGCTATCTGTATAAACATGGAAATATTTACACTGCTATCTGTATAAACATGGAAATATGTACACCGTTATCTGTATAAATATGGAAATACCTACACCGCTATCTCTATAAACATGGAAATAACTACACCGCCATCTGTATAAACATGGAAATATCTACACTGCGGTCTGTATAAACATGGAAATTTCTACACCACGATCTGTATAAACATGGAAATATTTACACCGCTATCTGTATAAACATGGAAATATCTACACCGCTATCTCTATAAACATGGAAATATCTACAAAGCCATCTGTATAAACATGGAAATACCAACACAGTCATCTGTTTAAACATGGAAATATCTACACAGCCATCTGTATAAACATGGAAATATCTACAGAGCCGTCTGTATATACATGGAAATATCTACACCGCTATCTGTATAAACATGGAAATAAATACACCACTATTTGTATAAACAAGGAAATATCTACACCACCATCTGTTTAAACATGGAAATATCTACAGAGACATCTGTTTATACATGGAAATATCTACACCGCTATCTGTATAAACATGGAAATATCTACACTGCCATCTGTAAAAACATGGAAATACCTATACAGTCATCTGTATAAACATGGAAATATCTACAATGCCATCTGAATACACATAGAAATATCTACACAGCCATCTGTATAAACATGTAAATATCTACACTGCTATCTCTATAAGCATGGAAATATCTACAACGCCATCTCTATAAACATGAAAATATCTACACTGCCATCTCCATAAACATGGAATTAACTACTCCGCCATCTGCATAAACATGGAAACATCTACACCGCCATCTGTGTGAATAAGGAAATATCTACAATGCCATCTGTATAAAAATATATATATCAGCACCGCGAGCTGTATAAACATGGAAATATCTACATCGCTATCTGTATAAACGTGGAAATACCAACACTGCTATCATTATAAACATGGAAATATCTACAACGCCATCTATATAAACAAGGAAATATCTACACCGCAATGTCTATAAACATGGAAATACCTACACCGCTATCTCTATAAACTTGGAAATATCTACACAGCTATCTGTAAACAAGGAAATATCCACACCGCTATCTGTATAAACACGGAAATATCTACACCGCGATCTGTATAAACATGGAAATATCTACACCGCGATCTGTATAAACATGGAAATATCTTCACCACGATCTGTATAAACATGGAAATATCTACACCGCTATCTGTATAAACATGGTAATATCTACACCACCATCTATATAAACATGGAAATATCTACACCGCCATCTGTATAAACATGGAAATATCTATAATGCCATCTGTAGAAACATGGAAATATCTACACCGCAATCTGTGTAAACATGGAAATATCTATTCCGATATCTGAAAAAAGATCAAATATCTACACCGCTATCAGTATAAACGTGGAAATACCAACACCGCTATCGGTATAAACATGGAAATATCTACATCGCTATCTGCATAAACGTGGAAATACCAACACTGCTATCATTATAAACATGGAAATAACTACAACGCCATCTATATAAACATGGAAATATCTACACCGATATGTCTATAAACATGGAAATACCTACACTGCTATCTCTATAAACATGGAAATATCCACACCGCCATCTGCATATCCATGGAAATATCTTCAACGCCATCTGTATAAAGATGGAAATATCTTCACGCCAATCTGTGTACAGATGGAAATATCAACACCGCCATCTGTACAAACATGGAAATATCTACACCGCTATCTGTATAAACATAGAAATACCGACACTGCAGTCTGTGTAAACATGGAAATATCTACACCGCTATGTCTTTAAACATGGAAATACCTACACCGCTATCTCTATAAACATGGAAATATCTACACCGCCATCTGTATAAACATGGAAATATCTACACTGCGGTCTGTATAAACATGGAAATTTCTACACCACGATCTGTATAACCATGGAAATATTTACACCGCTATCTGTATAAACATGGAAATATCTACACCGCTATCTCTATAAACATGGAAATATCTACAAAGCCATCTGTATAAACATGGAAATACCAACACGGTCATGTGTAGGAACATGGAAATATCTACACCGCAATCTGTATAAACATGGAAATATCTACACCGCGATCTGTATAACATGGAAATATCTACACCGCTTTCTGTATAAATATGCAAATACATACACACCTATCTCTATAAACATGGAAATATCTACACCGCAATCTGTATAAACATGGAAATATCCACAGAGCCGTCTGTATATACATGGAAATATCTACACCGTTATCTGTATAAACATGGAAATAAATACACCACTATTTGTATAAACAAGGAAATATCTACACCACCATTTGTTTAAACATGGAAATATCTACAGAGACATCTGTTTATACATGCAAATATCTACACTGCTATCTGTATAAACATGGAAATATCTACACTGCCATCTGTAAAAACATGGAAATACCTATACAGTCATCTGTATAAACATGGAAATATCTACAATGCCATCTGTATACACATGGAAATATCTACACAGCCATCTGTATAAACATGTAAATATCTACACTGCTATCTCTATAAGAATGGAAATATCTACAACGCCATCTCTATAAACATGAAAATACCTACACTGCCATCTCCATAAACATGGAACTAACTACTCCGCCATCTGCATAAACATGGAAACATCTACACCGCCATCTGTGTGAATAACGAAATATCTACAATGCCATCTGTATAAAAATATATATATCTGCACCGCGAGCTGTATAAACATGGAAATATCTACATCGCTATCTGTATAAACGTGGAAATAGCAACACTGCTATCATTATAAACATGGAAATATCTACAACGCCATCTATATAAACATGGAAATATCTACACCGCTATGTCTATAAACATGGAAATACCTACACCGCTATCTCTATAAACATGGAAATATCCACACCGCCATCTGCATATCCACGGAAATATCTACAACGCCATCTGTATAAAGATGGAAATATCTTCACGGCAATCTGTGTACAGATGGAAATATCAACACCGCCATCTGTACAAACATGGAAATATCTACACCGCTATCTGTATAAACATAGAAATACCGACACTGCAGTCTGTATAAACATGGAAATATCTACACCGCTATGTCTTTAAACATGGAAATACCTACACCGCTATCTCTATTAACATGGAAATATCCACACCGCCATCTGCATATCCATGGAAATATCTACAATGCCATCTGTATAAAGATGGAAATATCTACACGGAAATCTGTGTACAGATGGAAATATCAACACCGCCATCTGTACATACATGGAAATATCTACACTGCTATCTGTATAAACGTAGAAATACCTACACTTCAGTCTGTATAAACATGGAAATATCTACTCCGGTATCTGTATATACATGGAAATATCTACCCCACGATCTGTATAAACATGGAAATATATACACCGCTATCTGTATAAACATGGAAATATCTGCACCGCTATCTCTATAAACATGGAAATTTCTACACCGCCATCTGTATAAACATGGAAATACCTACAAAGTCATCTGTACAAACATGGAAATATCTAGACAGCCATCTGTATAAACATGGAAATATCTACACCGCCATCTGTATATACATGGAAATATCTACACCGCTATCTCTATAAACTTGGAAATATCTACACCGCCATCTGTATAAACATGGAAATATCTACACCGCTATCTCTATAAACATGGAAATATTTACAAAGCCATCTGTATAAACATGGAAATACCAACACAGTCATGTGTAGGAACATGGAAATATCTACTCCGCTATCTGTATAAACATGGAAAGATCTACACCGCGATCTGTATAATATGGAAATATCTACACCGCTATCTGTATAAACATGGAAATATTTACACTGCTATCTGTATAAACATGGAAACATGTACACCGTTATCTGTATAAATATGGAAATACCTACACCGCTATCTCTATAAACATGGAAATAACTACACCGCCATCTGTATAAACATGGAAATATCTACACTGCGGTCTGTATAAACATGGAAATTTCTACACCACGATCTGTATAAACATGGAAATATTTACACCGCTATCTGTATAAACATGGAAATATCTACACCGCTATCTCTATAAACATGGAAATATCTACAAAACCATCTGTATAAATATGGAAATACCAACACAGTCATGTGTAGGAACATGGAAATATCTACACCGCAATCTGTATAAACATGGAAATATGTACAAAGTCATCTGTTTAAACATGGAAATATCTACACAGCCATCTGTATAAACATGGAAATATCTACAGAGCCGTCTGTATATACATGGAAATATCTACACCGCTATCTGTATAAACATGGAAATAAATACACCACTATTTGTATAAACAAGGAAATATCTACACCACCATCTGTTTAAACATGGAAATATCTACAGAGACATCTGTTTATACATGGAAATATCTACACCGCTATCTGTATAAACATGGAAATATCTACACTGCCATCTGTAAAAACATGGAAATACCTATACAGTCATCTGTATAAACATGGAAATATCTACAATGCCATCTGAATACACATAGAAATATCTACACAGCCATCTGTATAAACATGTAAATATCTACACTGCTATCTCTATAAGCATGGAAATATCTACAACGCCATCTCTATAAACATGAAAATATCTACACTGCCATCTCCATAAACATGGAACTAACTACTCCGCCATCTGCATAAACATGGAAACATCTACACCGCCATCTGTGTGAATAAGGAAATATCTACAATGCCATCTGTATAAAAATATATATATCAGCACCGCGAGCTGTATAAACATGGAAATATCTACATCGCTATCTGTATAAACGTGGAAATACCAACACTGCTATCATTATAAACATGGAAATATCTACAACGCCATCTATATAAACATGGAAATATCTACACCGCTATGTCTATAAACATGGAAATACCTACACCGCTATCTCTATAAACTTGGTAATATCTACACAGCTATCTGTATAAACCAGGAAATATCCACACCGCTATCTGTATAAACACGGAAATACCTACACCGCGATCTGTATAAACATGGAAATATCTACACCGCGATCTGTATAAACATGGAAATATCTTCACCACGATCTGTATAAACATGGAAATATCTACAATGCCATCTGTAGAAAGATGGAAATATCTACACCGCAATCTGTGTAAACATGGAAATATCTATTCCGATATGTGAAAAAAGATCAAATATCTACACCGCTATCAGTATAAACGTGGAAATACCAACACCGCTATCGGTATAAACATGGAAATATCTACACCGTGATCTGTATAAACATGGAAATATCTACACCGCGATCTGTATAAACATGGAAATATCTACACCGTGATCTGTATAAACATGGAAATATCTACACCGCGATCTGTATAAACATGGAAATATCTACACCGTGATCTGTATAAACATGGAAATATCTACACCGCCATCTCCTTAAACATGGAAATATCTACACAAATATCTGTATAAACATGGAAATATCCACATCCCTATCTCTATAAACATGGAAAAATCAACACCGCTATCTTTATGAACATGGAAATATCTACACCGCCATCTCTATAAACATGAAAATATCTACACCGCGATCCGTATAAACGTGGAAATATCTACACCGCTATCTCTATAAACATGGAAATATCTCCACTGCTATCTCTATAAACATCAAAATATCTACACCGCCATCTGTATAAACATGGAAATAGCTACAACGCCATCTTTATAAACATGGAAATATCTACAACGCTATGTCTATAAACATGGAAATACCTACACCGCTATCTCTATAAACATGGAAATAGCTACACCACAATCTGTATAAACATGGAAATATCTTCACCACGATCTGTATAAACATGGAAATATCTACAACGCTATCTGTATAAACATGGTAACATCTACACCACCATCCATATAACCATGGAAATATCTACACCGCCATCTGTATAAACATGGAAATATCTACAATGCCATCTGTAGAAAGATGGAAATATCTACACAGCCATCTGTATAAACCTGGAAATATCTACTCAGCCATCTGTATATACATGGAAATATCTACATCGCTCTCTGTATAAACCTGGGAATAACTACACCGCTATTTGTATAAACAAGCAAATATCTACACCGTGATCTGTATAAACATGGAAATATCTACACCGCCATCTCTATAAACATGGAAATATCTACAGCCCTATCTGTATAAACATGGAAATATCCACACCGCTGTCTCTATAAACATGGAAAAATCAACACCGCTATCTCTATGAACATGGAAATATCTACACCATCATCTCTATAAACATGGAAATATCTACACCATGATCAGTATAAACATGGAAATATCAACACCGCTATCTGTATAAACATGGAAATATCTACACCGCGATCTGTATAAACATGGAAATATCAACACCGCGATCTGTACAAACATGGAAATACCTTCACCACGATCTGTATAAACATGGAAATATCTACACCGCGATCTGTATAAACATGGAAATATCTACACCGCGATCTGTATAAACATGGAAATATCTACACCGCCATCTTTATAAACATGGAAATACCTACACCCCTATCTGTATAAACATGGAAATATCCCCACCGCTATCTCTATAAACATGGAAAAGTAAACACCGCTATCTCTATGAACATGGAAACATCTACACCGCCATCTCTATAAACATGGAAATGTCTACACCACGATCAGTATAAACATGGAAATATCTACACCGCTATCTGTATAAACATGGAAATATCTCCACTGCTATCTCTATAAATATTGAAATATCTACACCGCCATCTGTATAAACATGGAAATACAAAGTTATCTGTATAAACATGGAAATATCTACAACACCATCTGTATAAACATGGAAATATCTACACAGCCATGTGTATATACCTGGAAATATCTACACCGCTATCTATATAATCATGGAAATAACTACACCGCTATCAGTATAAACATGGAAATATCTACCACGTTATCTACATATCTATGGAAATATCTGTGCCACCATCTGTATAAACATGGAAATATCGACACAGTCATCTGTGTATAGATGGAAATATCAACACCGCCATCTGTACAAACATGGAAATATCTGCACCGCTATCTGTATACACATGGAAATATCTACACCGTGGTTTGTATATACATGGAAATATCTACACCGCTAGCTGTATAAACATGGAAATATCTGCACCGCTATCTGTATAAACATGGAAATATCTACACCACGATCTTTATAAAAATGGAAATATATACAGCGAAATCTGTATAAACATGGGAATTTCTGCACCGCTATCTCTATAAACATGTTAATATCTACAAAGCCATCTGTATAAAGATGGAAATACCTAAACAGTCATGTGTAGGAACATGGAAATATCTACACTGCCGTCTGTATAAACATAGAAATATCTACACAGCCCTCTGTATAAATATGGAAATATCTGCATAGGCATCTGTGTAAACATGGAAATATCTGCACCGCTATCTGTATAAACATGGAAATACCTACACTGCTGTCTGTATAAACATGGAAATATCTCCACCGTTATCTGTTTAAACATGGAAATATCTACAGCGCCTTCTCTATAAAGATTGAAATATCTACTCTGCCATCTGTAAAAACATGGAAATATCTACACAGTCATATGAATAAACATGGAAATATCTACACCACCATCTGTATATACATGGAAATACCTACAATACCATCTGTATACACATGGAAATATCTACACAGACATCTGTATAAATATGGAAATATCTACATGGCCATCTGTATAAACATGGAAATATCTAAACTGCCATCTGTAGAAAGATGGAAATATGTACACCGCTATATCTATAAATATGGAAATGTCTACACCGCCATCTCTATAAACATGAAAATATGTACACTGCCATCTCCATAAAGATGGAAGTATCTACTCCGCAATGTGTATAAACACGGAAATATCTACACCACCATCTGTGTAAACATGGAAATATCTACAACGCTATCTGTATAAACATGGAACTATCTACACCGCCATCTGCATGTCCATGGAAATACCTATGCCGCCATCTGTATAAACATGGAAATATCTACACGGCCATCTGTGTATAGATGGAAATATCAACACCGCCATCTGTACAAACATGGAAATATCTACATCGCTATCTCTATAAACATGGAAATATCTGCACTGTCATCTGTAAAAATATTGAAATACATATACAGTCATCTGT
The DNA here is from genome assembly GCF_029289425.2 of Pan paniscus. Lineage (NCBI taxonomy): Eukaryota > Metazoa > Chordata > Mammalia > Primates > Hominidae > Pan > Pan paniscus. The sequence continues at coordinate 127,917,133 of NC_073255.2, forward strand.
ATAAACATGGAAATATCTACAATGCCATCTCTATACACATGGAAATATCTACACAGCCATCTGTATAAACATGTAAATATCTACACTGCTATCTCTATAAACATGGAAATATCTACACCGCCATCTCTATAAACATGAAAATATCTACACTGCCATCTCCATAAACATGAAACTAACTACTTCGCAATCTGTATAAACATGGAAATATCTACACCGCCATCTGTGTGAATAAGGAAATATCTACAATGCCATCTGTATAAAGATATAAATATCTGCACCGCGAGCTGTATAAATATGGAAATATCTACATCGCTATCTGTAAAACGTAGAAATACCAACACTGCTAACGGTATAAACATGGAAATATCTACACAGCCATCTGTATATACATGGAAATATCTACACCGCTATCTGTATAAACATGGAAATAACTACACCGCTATTTGTATAAACAAGGAAATATCTACACCGTGATCTGAATAAACATGGAAATATCTACACCGCCATCTCTATAAGCATGGAAATATCTACAACCCTATCTGTATAAACATCGAAATATCCACACCACTATCTCTATAAACATGGAAAAATCGTCACCGCTATCTCTATGAACATGGAATTATATACACCACCATCTCTATAAACATGGGAATATCTACACCGCGATCAGTATAAACATGGAAATATCTACACCGCTATCTAAACATGGAAATATCTCCACTGCTCTCTCTATACACATCGAAATATCTACACCGCCATCTGTATAAACATGAAAATACTTACAAATTTATCTGAATAAACATGGAAATATCTACACCGGTATCTGTATAAACATGGAAATATCTACACCACGATCTGTATAAACATGGAAATATTTACACCGCTATCTGTATAAACCTGGAAATATCTACACTGCTGTCTCTATAAATATGGAAATATCTACACCGCCATCTTTATAAACATGGAAATAATTACACAGTTATGTGTAGGAACATGGAAATATCTACGCCACCGTTTGTATAAAGATGGAAATATCTACAACGTTATCTGTATAAACATGGAAATATCTACACAGTGATCTGTATAAACATGGAAATATGTACAGCACTCTCTGAATAAAGATGGAAATATCTACACCGCTATCTGTAAAAACATGGAAATTTCTAAACCACTATCTGTATAAATATGGAAATATTTAAACCGCTATCTCAATAAACATGGAAATATCTACACCGCTATCTCTATAAACATGGAAATATCTACACCGCCATCTGTATTAACCTGGAAATATCTACACAGTCATCTGTATAAACCTGGAAATATCTACACTGTCATCTATGTAAACGTGGAAATATCTACAGAGAACTCTGTATAAACATGGAAATATCGGCACTGCCATCTGTATAAGCATGGAAATATCTACACCGCTCTCTGTATAAACATGGAAATATCGACACCGCTATGTGTATTAACGTGGAAATATCTCCATTGCTATCTGTATAAACATGGACATATCTCCACCGCAATCTTTATAAACATGAAAATATCTACACCGCTATCTCTATAAACATGGAAATATCTGCACTGCCATCTGTAAAAACATGGAAGTACCTATACAGTGATCTGTATAAACATGAAAATATCTACAATGCCATCTGAATACACATGGAAATATCTACACAGCCATCTGTATAAACATGTAAATATCTACACTGCTATCTCTATAAACATGGAAATATCTACACCGCCATCTCTATAAACCTGAAAATATCTACACCGCAATCTTTATAAACATGGAAATAACTACACCGCCATCTCTATAAACATGGAAATATCTACACCGCCATCTGCATAAACATGGAAATATCTACACCGCTATCTGTATAAATATGGAAATATCTACACCATTCTCTCTATAAACATGGACATATCTTCACCACTCTCTGTATAAACATGGAAATATCTACACCGTTATCTCTATGAACATGGAAATATCTACACCGCCATCTGTATACACATGGAAATATCTACACAGTCATCTGTATAAACATTGAAATATCTACACCAACATCTCTATAAACATGGAAATATCTACACTGCCATATGTATACACATGGAAATATCTACACAGCCATCTGAATAAACATGGAAATATTTACACCGCGATCTCTATAAACATGGAAATCTCTACACTGCCATCTGTGGAAAGATGGAAATATCTACATCGCGATCTGTATAAAATGGAAATATCTACACCGCTACCTGTAGAAACATGGAAATATCTACACCGCTATCTCTATAAACATGGAAATATCTCCACCACGATCTGTATATACAAGGAAATATCTCCACCGTTATCTGTGTAAACATGGAAATATCTACACCGCTATCTGTATAAATACGGAAATATGTACAACCCTATCTGTGTAAACATGGAAATATCTACACAGGTATCTGTGTAAACTACGAAATATCTACACAGCTATCTGTGTAAAGATGGAAATATCTACACCGCAATCTGTGCAAAGATGGAAATATCTACACAGCTATCTCTGTAAACATGGAAATATCTACACCGCTATGTGTATAAACATGGAAATATCCACAGCTCCATCTGTATAAACATGTAAATACCTACACCGCCATCTGTATAAACATGGAAATATCTACACCGCCAGCTGTATAAACATGGAAATATCTACACCAATATCGGTATAAATATGGAAAAATCTACACTGTTATCTCAATAAACTTGGAAATATCTACACCGCCAGCTGTATAAACATGGAAATATCTACACCACTATCGGTATAAATATGGAAAAATCTACACTCTTATCTCAATAAACATGGAAATAACTACACCGCCATCTGTATATACATGGAAATATCTACACCACTATCTCTATAAACATGGAAATATCTACACTGCAATCTGTATGAACATTCAAATATCTACACAGTCATCTGTATAAACATGAAAATATCTACACCACCATCTGTATAAACATGGAAATATCTACACCACCATCTGTATAAACTTGGAAATATCTACACCACCATCTCTATAAACATGGAAATATCTACATTACCATATGTATACACATGGAAATAACATCACGCCATCTGTATAAACATGGAAATATTTACACCGCTATCTGTATAAACATGGAAATATCTACACCGCTACCTGCATAAACATGGAAATATCTACATCGCCATCTGTATAAACATGGAAATATCTACAACGCTATCTGTATAAACGTGGAAACATCTACACCGCTAGCTGTATAAACGTAGAAATATCTACAAAGCTATTTGTATAATCGTGGAAAGCTCTACATCGCTATCTGTATAAACGTGGAAATATCTACCCCGCTATCTGTATAAACATGGAAATATCTACACCGCTATCTGTGTACACATGGAAATATCTACATCGCCATGTGTATAAACTTGGAAATATCTACACCGCGATCTGTATAGACGTGGAAATATCTACACCGCTATCTGTACATAGGTGGAAATATCTACACAGCTATCTGTATAAACATGGAAATATCTACACCGCTATCTGTGTAAACATGGAAATATCTACATCGCTATCTGTGTAAACAAAGAAATATCCACACAGCTATCTGTGTAATGTTGGAAATATCTACACCGCTATCTGTGCAAAGTTTGAAATATCTACAACGGTGTCTCAGTAAACACGGAAATATCAACACCGCTATATGTATAAACATGGAACTGTGTACACCGCCATTTGTATAAACATGGAAATATCTACACCGCCATCTGTATAAACAAGGAAATATCTACACCGCCATTTGTATAAACATGGAAATATCTACACCGCTATCTCTATAAACATGGAAATATATACACCGCCATCTGTATAAACATGCAAATATCTTCACATTCATCTGTATAATCTTGGAAATATCTACACCACTATCTTTATAAATATGGAAATAGCTAAACTGCCATCTGTATACACATGGACAATATCTACACAGCCATCAGTACAAACATGGAAATATCTACAAAGCTATCTTTATAAACATGGAAATATCTACACCGCTGTCTGTATAAACATTGAAATATCTTAACCACTATCTTTATAAACATGGAAATACCTACACCGCCATCTCTATAAACATGGAAATAACTACATCGCCATCTGCATGAACAAGGAAATATCTACACCGCTATCTGTATAAACATGGAAATATCTACACCACCATCTGTAAAAACATGGAAATATCTACACCGCTATCTGTATAAATATGGAAATATCTACACCTTTATCTCTATAAACATGCAAATAACTACACCGCTATCTGTATAAACATGGAAATACCTACACCGCTATTTGTATGAACATGGAAATATCTACACCGCTATCTGCGTATGCATGCAAATATCTACATCGCTATCTGTATAAACATGGAAATATCTCCAGCGCTATCTCTATAAACATGGAAATATCTACAACGCTACCTGTATAAACATGGAAATAACTACAACACTATCTGTGTAAACATGGAAATATCTACACAGCTATCTGTGTAAACATGGAAATATATACACCGTTATCTGTATAAAGATGGAAATATTTACACCGCAATCTGTGCAAATATGCAAATATCTACACCGCTATTTCTGTAAACATGGAAATATCTACACTGGTATCTGAATAAACATGGAAATATCTACACCACGATATGTATAAACATGGAAATATCTACACCACGATCTGTATAAACATAGAAATATGTACACCGCTAGCTGTATAAACAAGGAAATATCTACACCGCTATCATTATAAACATGGAAATATCTACATTTCTATATGTATAAACATGGAAATATCTACACTGCCATCTGTATAAACACGGAAATAGCTACACAGTCATCTGTATAAACATGGAAATCTCTACAAAACTATCAGTATAAACATGGAAATATCTACACTGCCATCTGTATAAACATGGAAATATCTACACAGTCATCTCTATAAACATGAAAATATCTGCAACAATATCTGTGTAAACATGGAAATATCTACACAGATATCTGTGTAAACATGAATATATGAACATCACGATCTGTGTAAAGATGGAAATATCTAGACCGCAATCTGTGCAAATATGAAAATACCTACAGTGCTATCTCTGTAAAGAAGAAAAATATGTACACCACTATCTGTATAAACATGGAAATATCTACACCACTATCTGTATAAACATGGAAATATCTACACCGCCATCTCCATAAACATGGAAATATCTACATCGCCATCTGCATGAACATGGAAATATCTACACCGCTATCTGTATAAACATGGAAATATCTACACCACCATCTGTGAAAACATAGAAATATCTACACCGCTATCTGTATAAAAATGGAAATATCTACACCTTTATCTCAATAAACATGCAAATAACTACACCGCTATCTGTATAAACATGGAAATACCTACACCGCTATTTGTATGAACATGGAAATATCTACACCGCTATCTCTATATCATGGAAATATCTGCACCGTTATCTGAATAAACATGTAAATACAAACACCGCTATCTGTATAAACATGGAAATATCCACACCACGATCTGTATAAACATGGAAATCTATCCACCGCTATCTGTATAATCATGGAAATATCTACACCGACATCTGTGTAAACATGGAAATATCTACACTGCTATCTGTATAAATATTGAAATATCTACACCGCTATCAGTATAAATATGGAAATTTCTACAAAGCTATCTGTGTAAACACGTAAATATCTACACAGCTATCTGTGTAAACTTGGAAATATATAAAGAGCTATCTGAGTAAAGATTGAAATATCTGCTCCACAATCTGTGCAAACTTGGAAATATCTACACCGCTATCTCTATAAACATGCAGATATTTACACCGCTATCTGTATAAACATGGAAATACCTACACCACTATCTGAATACACAAGAAAATATCTACACCGCCATCTGAATAAACAAGGAAATATCTACACCGCCATCTGTATAAACATGGAAATATCTACACCGCTATCTCTATAAACATGGGAATATCTACACCGCCATCTATATAAACATGCAAATATCTACACAGTTGTCTGTATAAACATGGAAATATCTACACCACCATCTCTATAAACATGGAAATATATACACTACCATGTGTATGCACATGAAAATATCTACACAGCCATCTGTATAAACATGGAAATATCTACACCGCTGTCTCTATGAACATGGAAATATCTCCACTGCTATCTGTATAAACATGGAAATATCTACACAACGATCTCTATAAACATGGAAATATCTGCACCGCTATCTGTATAAACATGGAAATATTTACACCGCTATCTGTATAAACATGGAAATATCTACACCGCTGTCTGTATAAACATGGAAATATCTACAACGCTATCTCTCTAAACATGGAAATATATACACCGCTTTCTGTCTAAACTTGGAAATATCTACCGGGCTATCTGTGTAAAGATGGAAATATCTGCACCGCAATCTGTGCAAAGAGGGAAATATCTACACCGTTATCTCTATAAACATGGAAATATCTACACCGCTATCTATATAAACATGGAAATATCTACACCACTATCTGTATAAACAAGGAAATATCTACACCGCCATCTGTATAAACGTGGAAATTTGTACACCGCTATCTCTATAACCATGGAAATATCTACACCGCCATTTCTATAAACATGGAAATATATACACTGACATATGTATACACATGGAAATATCTACACGGCCATCTGTATAAACATGGAAATATTTACAACCCTATCTCTATAAACATGGAAATATCTACTCCGCCATCTGCATAAACGATGAAATATCTACACTGCCATCTATATAAACATGGAAATAACTACACCCGTATCTCTATAAACAAAGAAATACATACACCTCTAACTCTATAAACATGCCAATATCTAAACCGCAATCTCTATGAACAGGAAAATATCTACACCGCCATCTCCATAAACATGGAACTATGTACACTGCCATCTTTTTAAACATGGAAATATCTACACCGCTATCTGTATAAACATGGAAATATCTATACCGCTATCTGTACAAACATGGATATATCTCCACCGCTATCTCTATAAACATGGAAATAACTACACTGCCATCTCTATACACGTGGAAATAACTACACGCCCTCTCTATAAAAATAGAAATATCTACACCGCCATCTCTATATTCATGGAAATGTCTACAGTGCTATCTGTATAAACAGGGAAATATCTACACAGCCGTCTCTATAAAAATGGAAATATCTACACTGCCATCTGTATATACATGGAAATAGCTACACAGTCATCTGCATAAACATAGAAATAACTACACCGCCATCTGCATAAACATGGAAATATCTACACTGCCATCAGTATGAGCATGTAAATATCTACACAGCTATCTCTATAAACATGGAAATTTCTACAACGCTACCTGTATAAACATGGAAATATCTACACCGCTCTCTCTATAAACATGGAAATATCTACACCGTTATCTGTATAAACATGGAAATATCTACACCGCTATCTGTATAAACATGGAAATGTCTACACCGCTACCTCTATAAACATGGTAATGTCTACACGGCTGTCTCCATAATCATGGAAATATCTACAACGCTATATGTATACCCATGGAAATATCTACACAGCTATCTGTGTAAACATGGAAATATCTACACCGCTATCAGTGCAAAGATGTAAATATGTACAAAACTATCTATGTAAATATGGAAATATCTACACCGCTATCTGTATAAACATGGAAATATCTACACAACTATATGTATAATCATGTTAATATCTACACCGCTATCTCTATAAACATGGAAATATCTACACCGCCATCTGTACAAACATGGAAATATTTACACCGCGATCTCTATAAACATGGAAAGCTCTACACTGCCATCTGTGGAAAGAGGGAAATATCTACATCGCGATCTGTATAAAATGGAAATATCTACACCGCTACCTGTAGATACATGGAAATATCTACACCGCAATCTGTATAAACATGGAAATATCTCCACCACGATCTGTATAAACAAGGAAATATCTCCACCGCTATCTGTGTAAACATGGAAATATCTGCACTGCTATCTGGATAAACACGGAAATATCTACAACCCGATCTGTGTAAACATGGAAATATCTACACAGGTATCTGTGTAAACTAGGAAATATCTACACCGCTATATGTGTAAAGATGGAAATATCAACACCGCAATCTGTGCAAAGATGGAAATATCTACACCGCTATCTCTGTAAACATGGAATTATCTACACTGCTATGTGTATAAACATGGAAATATCTACACCTCAATCTGTATAAACATGGAAATACCAACACCGCCATCTGTATAAACATGGAAATATCTACACCGCGAACTGCGTAAACATGGAAATATCTACACCGTTATCGGTATAAATATGGAAAAATCTACACTGTTATCTCAATAAACATGGAAGTAACTACACCGCCATCTGTATATACATGGAAATATCTACACCACTATCTCTATAAACATGGAAATATCTACTCTGCAATCTGTATGAACATTCAAATATCTATACAGTCATCTGTATAAACATGGGAATATCTACACCACCATCTGTATAAACATGGAAATATCTACATTATCATATGTATACACATGGAAATATCTTCACGCCATCTGTATAAACATGGAAATATTTACACCGCTATCTGTATAAACATGAAAATGTCTACACCGCTACCTGCATAAACATGGAAATATGTTCATCGCCATCTGTATCAACATGGAAATATCTACAACGCTATCTGTATAAACGTGGAAATATCTACACCGCGATCTGTATAAACATGGAAATATCTACACCGCGATCTGTATAACCATGGAAATATCTACACGGCGATCTGTATAAACATGGAAATATCTACACCGCGATCTGTATAAACATGGAAATATCTTCACGGCGATCTGTATAAACATGGAAATATCTACACCGCTATCTGTATAAACATGGAAATATCTACACCGCCATCTATGTAAACATTGAAATATCTACACTGCCATCTGTATAAACATGGAAATATCTACAATGCCATCTGTAGAAAGATGGAAATATCTACATCGCAATCTGTGTAAACATGGAAATATCTACACCGATAGCTGTAAAAACATGGAAATATCTACACCGCTATCTGTATAAACATGGAAATATCTACACCGCGATCTGCATAAACATGGAAATATCTACACAGATATCTCTATAAACATGGAAATATCTACACCACCATCTGTATAAACATGGAAATACCTACAAAGTCATCTGTATAAACATGGAAATATCTACACCGCCATCTGTATAAACATGGAAATATCTACACAGCCATCTGTATATACATGGAAATATCTACAACGCTATCTGTATAAACATGGAAATATCTACTGCGCTATTTGTATAAACAAGGAAATATCTACACTGTGATCTGTATAAACATGGAAATATTTACACCGCAATCTGTGTAAACATGGAAATATCTACACCGATAGCTGTAAAAACATGGAAATATCTACACCGCTATCTGTATAAACATGGAAATATCTACACCGCGATCTGTATAAACATGGAAATATCTACACAGCTATCTCTATAAACATGGAAATATCTACACCGCCATCTGTATAAACATGGAAATACCTATACAGTCATCTGTGTAAACATGGAAATATCTACACCACCATCTGTATAAACATGGAAATATCTACAATGCCATCTGTAGAAAGATGGAAGTATCTACACCGCCATCTGTATAAACATGGAAATATCTTCACCGCGATGTGTATAAACATGGAAATATCAACACAGCTATCTCTATAAACATGGAAATATCTACACCGCCATCTGTATAAACATGGAAATACCTACAAAGTCATCTGTATAAACATGGAAATATCTACACCGCCATCTGTATAAACATGGAAATATCTACGCAGCCATCTGTATATACAAAGAAATATCTACAACGCTATCTGTATAAACATGGAAATAACTACAGCGCTATTTGTATAAACAAGGAAATATCTACACTGTGATCTGTATAAACATGGAAATATTTACACCGCTATCTGTATAAACATGGAGATATCTTCACAACTATCGCTATAAAGGTGGAAATACCTACACCACCATCTCTATACACTTGGAAATATCTACAGCGCTTTCTGTATAAATATAGAAAAACCTACACCGCCATCTCTACAAACATGGAAATATCTTCACCGCCATCTGCATGAACATGGAAATATCTACACCGCTATCTGTATAAACATGGAAATATCTACACCGCCATCTGTATAAACATGGAAATATCTACACTGCCATCTGTGGAAATGTGGAAATATCTACACCGCCATCTGTATAAACATGGAAATATCTACACCTCTATTTGTATAAACATGGAAATATCTACACCGGTATCTGTATAAATATGGAAATATCTACACCGCTATCTCTGTAAACATGGAAATGTCTACACTGCTATCTGTATAAACATGGAAATATCTACACCGCTATCTCTATAAACCTGAAAATAACTACACTGACATCTGTATAAATGTGGAAATATTTACACAGTCATCTGTATAAAGATGGAAATATCTACACCACTATCTGTATCAACATGGAAATATCTACACTGCTGTATATATAAACATGGAAATATCTACATCGCTATCTGTATAAACATGGAAATATCTCCACCGCTATCTCTATAAACATGTAAATATCTACAACGCTATCTGTATAAACATGGAAATATCTACACCGCTATCTGTACAAATTTGCAAATATCTACACCGACATCTATATAAACATGGAAATATCTCCACCCCTATCTATATAAACATGGAAATATCTACACCGCCATCTGTAAACATGCAAATATCTACACATTCGTCTGTATAAACATGGAAATATCTACACCACCATCTCTATAAACATGGCAATATATATACTGCCATCTGTATACACATGGAAATATCTACACCGCCATCTGTATAAACATGAAAATATCTACACCGCTATCTGTATAAATATGGAAATATCTACACCGCCATCTGCATAAACATGGAAATATCTACACCGCTATCTCTAGCAACATGGAAATATAAACACCACTCTCTGTATAAACATGGAAATATCTACACCGCTATCTGTATAAACATGGAAATATCTACACTGCCATCTGAATAAACATGGAAATCTCTACACCGCTATCTGTATAAAGATGGAAATATCTACAATGTTTTCTGTGTAAACATGGAAATATCTACACAGCTCTCTGGGTAAACATGGAAATAACCACACCGCTATCTGTGTAAATATGGATAGATCTACATGGCTATCTCCATAAACATGGGAATACCTACACAGTCATATATATAAAGATGGAAATAACTACACCACCATCTCTATAAACATTGAAATACCTACACTGCCATCTGTATACACATGGAAATATCTACACAGCCATCAGTATAAATATGGAAACATCTGCACCACTATCTCTATACACATGGAAATAACTACACAGCCATCAGTATAAATATGGAAACATCTGCACCACTATCTCTATACACATGGAAATACCTACACCTCTACCTGTGTAAACAGGGAAATATCTACACCGCCATCTCCATAAACATGGAACTATGTACACCACCATCTGTGTAAAAATGTAAATATCTACACCGCTATCTGTATAAACATGGAAATATCTACAGTGCCATCTGTATAAAGATAGAAATACCTACACCACTATCTGTATAAACATGGAAATATCTACAGTGCCATCTGTATACAGATGGAAATATCTACACCGCTATCTGTATAAACATGGAATTATCTACTCCGCTATCTGTATAAACATGGAAACATCTCCACCCCTATCTGTGTAAACATGGAAACATCTACACCGCTACCTGTATAAACATGGAAATATCTACACATTCATCTGTATAAACATGAAAATATCCTCACCACTATCTCCATAAACATGCAAATACCTACACCGGCATGTCTATAGACATGGAAATATCTACACCGCTATCTAAATAAACACACAGTATCTACACCGCCATCACTAAAAACATTGAAATATCTACCCCGCTATCTTTATATACATAGAAATATCTACACCACTATCTCTATAAACTTGAAAATACCTACACCGCCATCTCTATAAACTTGTAATTAACTACACCGCTATCTCTATAAACATAGAAATATCTACACCACCATCTCTATAAACATGGAAATATCTACACCGCCATCTACATAAACATGGAAATATCTACACCACCATCAGTATAAACATCGAAATATCTACACCATCATCTGTATAAACATAGGAATATCTACACTGCCATCTGTGCAAAGATGGACATATCTACACGACAATCTGTATAAACATGGAAATATCTACACATCTACCTGTACAAACATGGAAATATCTACACCGCTATCTGTATAAACATGGAAATATCTACAACGCTATCTCCATAAACATGGAAATGTCTACACCGCTATCTGTATAAACATGGAAATATCTGCATGGCTATGTCTATAAACATGGAAATATCTACACCACCATCTGTATAAACATGGAAATATCTACACAGTCATCTGTATAAACATGGAAATGTCTACACAACCATCTCTATAAACATGGAAATATCTATCTGCCATCTGTATACGCATGGAAATATCTACACAGCCATCTGTATAAACATGGAAATATCTACACCGCTATCTGTACAAACTTGGAAATATCTCCACCGCTATCTGTATAAATATGGAAACATCTACACCGCCATCTGCATAAACATGGAAATAACAACACCGCTATCTCTGCAAACCTGGAAATATTTACACCACTATCTGTACAAACATGGAAATATCTACACCACTATCTGTATAAATATGGAAATATCTACACCACCTTCTGAATAAACATGGAAATATCCACACCGCAATCTGTATAAATATGGAAATATCTACAATGATATAGCTATAAACATGGAATTATCTACACCTCTATATGTATAAACATGGAAACATCTCCACCGCTGTCTGTATAAACATGGAAACATCTACATCTCTATCTGTATAAACATGGAAATATCCACACAGCTATCTGTATACAGATGGAAATTTCTACAACGCTATCTGTGTAAACACGGAAATGTCTACACAGGTCTCTGGGTAAACATGGAAATATCTACACGGCTATCTGTGTAAACATGGTAATATCTACACCGCTATCTGTATAAACATGGAAATATCTCCACCGCTATCTGTATTAAGATGGAAAGATCTACACCGCTATTAGTAGAAACATGGAAATATCTACAACGCTATTTGTATAAACATGCAAATATATATAACGCTATCTATGTAAACATGGAAATATCTACACCGTTTTCTGTGTAAACATGGAAATATCTACACCACTATGTGTGTAAAAATGGAAATATCTACACCAAAATCTGTGAAAAGATGGAAATATCTACACCATTATCTGTGTAAACATGGAAATACCCACACCGCTATCTGTATAAACATGGAAATATCTACACCGCTATGTGCATAAACATGGAAATGTATACACCGCTATCTGTATAAATATGGTAATACCTACACCGCTATCTCTATAAACATGGAAATATCTACACCGCTATCTGTATAAACATGGAAATAACTACACAGCTATCTCTATAAACATGGAAATATCTACACCGCCATCTGTATAAACATGGAAATATCTACAAATTCATCTGTATAAACATGGAATTATCTACACCGCTGTCTGCATAAACATGTAATTACCTACACCTTAATCTGTATAAACATGGAAATATCTACACCGCTATCTGTGTAAACATGGAAATGTCTACACCACTATCTGAATAATGATGGAAATACCTACACCGCCATCTCTATACACATGGAAATATCTACACCGATGTGTGTATAAACTTGGAAATATCTACACTGCCATCTGTATAAACATGGAACTATCTACACCACTATCTGTGTAAACATGGAAATATCTACACTGCTATCTGTGTGAACATGGAAATATCTACACCGCTATCTTTATAAACATGGTTATTTCTACTCTGCCAACAGTATAATAATGGAAATATCTACACAGTCCTCTGTATAAACATGGAAATGTCTACACAGCCATCTGTATAAACATGGAAATACCTAAACCGCTCTCTCTATAAACATGGAAATATCTACAATGCTATCTGCGTAAACATGGAAATATCTACACAGCTATCTTTCTAAACATGGAAATATCTACACCGCTATCAGAATAAACATGGAAAATCTACACTCTAATCTGTGCAAAGATGAAAATATCTACACTGCTATCTGTGTAAACCTGGAAATATCTACACCGCTATCTGTATAAACATGTAAATATCTACACAGTTTTCTTTATAAACATTGAAAAATCCACACCGCCATCTCTATAAAAATGGAAATATCTACATGGCAATCTGTATAAACATGGAAATATCTACACCGCTATCTGTATAAATATGGAAATATCTACACTGCTATCTCTATAAACATGGAAATATCTACACCGCTATCGGTATCAACATGGAAATATCTACACCGCTATCTCTATAAACATGGAAATATCTACACCGCTATCTGTATAAACATGGAAATATCTACACAGTCATCTGTATAAACATGGTAATATCCACACCACGATCACTTTAAACATGGAAATATCTACTCTGCCATCTGTATATACATGGAAATATCTACACAGCCATCTTTATAACCATGGGAATATCTATACCACCATCTCTATATACATGGAAATACCTACACCGCTATCTCTGTAAACATGTAAATATCAACACTGCAATCTCTACAAACATGGAAATATCTACAACGCCATATCTATCACCATGAAAATATCTATAGCGCCATCTCCATAAACATGGAAATATCTACACCGCCATCAGTATAAACATGGAATTATCTACACCGCTATCTGTTTAAACATTGAAACATCTACACTGCCATCTCTGTAAAGGTGGAAATATCTACACCGCGAGCTGTATAAACATGGAATTATACACACCGCTATCTGTAAAAACATGGAAAAACCAACACCGCTATCTGTATAAACATTTAAATATCTACACCGCTCTCTATCTAAAGATAGAAATACCTACACCACTCTCTCTATAAACATGGAAATACGTACACCGCCATCTCTATACTCATGTAAATATCTACACCGCTATCTCTATAAACATGGAAATATCTACAACGCTATGGGTGTAAACATGGAAATATCTACATAGCTATCTGTGTGAACATGGAAATATCTACACCGCTATCTTTATAAACATGGTTATATCTACACAGCCAACAGTATTGTAATGGAAATATCTACACAGTCCTCTGTATAAACATGGAAATGTCTACACAGCCATCTGTATAAACATGGAAATACCTAAACCACTCTCTCTTTAAACATGGAAATATCTACAATGCTATCTGCGTACACATGGAAATATCTACACAGCTATCTTTCTAAACATGGAAATATCTACACCGCTATCAGAATAAACATGGAAAATCTACACTGCAATCTGTGCAAAGATGGAAATATCTACACTGCTATCTGTGTAAACCTGGAAATATCTACACCGCTATCTGTAAAAACATGGAAATATCTACACAGCTATCTTTATAAACATGGAAAAATCCACACCGCCATCTCTATAAAAATTGAAATATCTACATGGCAATCTGTATAAATATGGAAATATGTACACCGCTATCTGAGTAAATATGGAAATATGTACACCGCTATCTGTATAAATATGGAAATATCTACACTGCTATCTCTATAAACATGGAAATATCTACACCGCTATCGGTATCAACATGTAAATATCTACACCGCTATCTCTATAAACATGGAAATATCTACATCGCTATCTGTATAAACAAGGAAATATCTACACAGTCATCTGTACAAACATGGTAATATCCACACCACGATCACTTTAAACATGGAAATATCTACTCTGCCATCTGTATATACATGGAAATATCTACACAGCCATCTGTATAAACATGGGGATATCTATACCACCATCTCTATAAACTTGGAAATACCTACACCGCTATCTCTGTAAACATGGAAATATCAACACTGCAATCTCTACAAACATGGAAATATCTACACCGCCATATCTATCAACATGAAAATATCTATAGCGCCATCTCCATAAACATGGAAATAACTACACCGCCATCAGTATAAACATGGAATTATCTACACCGCTATCTGTATAAACATTGAAACATCTACACTGCCATCTCTGTAAAGGTGGAAATATCTACACCGTAAGCTGTATAAACATGGAAGCATACACACCGCTATCTGTAAAAACATGGAAAAACCAACACCGCTATCTGTATAAACGTTTAAATATCTACACTGCTCTCTATCTAAAGATGGAAATATCTACACCACTCTCTCTATAAACATGGAAATACCTACACCGCCATCTCTATACACATGTAAATATCTACACCGCTATCTCTATAAACATGGAAATATCTACAACGCTATGGGTGTAAACATGGAAATATCTACATAGCTATCTGTGTGAACATGGAAATATCTACACCGCTATCGTTATAAACATGGTTATATCTACACAGCCAACAGTATTGTAATGGAAATATCTACACAGTCCTCTGTATAAACATGGAAATGTCTACACAGCCATCTGTATAAACATGGAAATACCTAAACCACTCTCTCTTTAAACATGGAAATATCTACAGTGCTATCCGCGTACACATGGAAATATCTACACAGCTATCTTTCTAAACATTGAAATATCTACACCGCTATCAGAAAAAACATGGAAAATCTACACTGCAATCTGTGCAAAGATGGAAATATCTACACTGCTATCTGTGTAAACCTGGAAATATCTACACCGCTATCTGTATAAACATGGAAATATCTACACAGCAATCTTTATAAACATGGAAAAATCCACAGCGCCATCTCTATAAAAATGGAAATATCTACATGGCAATCTGTATAAATATGGGAATACCTACACCGCTATCTGTATAAATATGGAAATATCTACACTGCTATCTCTATAAACATGGAAATATCTACACCGCTATCGGTATCAACATGGAAATATCTACACCACTATCTCTATAAACATGGAAATATCTACACCGCTATCTGTATAAACATGGAAATATCTACACAGTCATCTGTATAAACATGGTAATATCCACACCACGATCACTTTAAACATGGAAATATCTACTCTGCCATCTGTATATACATGGAAATATCTACACAGCCATCTGTATAAACATGGGGATATCTATACCACCATCTCTATAAACATGGAAATACCTACACCGCTATCTCTTTAAACATGGAAATATCAACACTGCAATCTCTACAAACATGGAAATATCTACACCACCATATCTATCATCATGAAAATATCTATAGCGCCATCTCCATAAACATGGAAATATCTACACCGCCATCAGTATAAACATGGAATTATCTACACCGCAATCTGTATAAACATTGAAACATCTACACTGCCATCTCTGTAAAGGTGGAAATATCTACACCGTGAGCTGTATAAACATGGAAGTATACACACCGCTATCTGTAGAAACATGGAAAAACCAACACCGCTATCTGTATAAACATTTAAATATCTACACCGCTCTCTATCTAAAGATGGAAATATCTACACCACTCTCTCTATACACATGGAAATACCTACACCGCCATCTCTATACACATGTAAATATCTACACCGCAATCTCTATAAACATAGAAATATCTACAACGCTATGGGTGTAAACATGGAAATATCTACATAGCTATCTGTGTGAACATGGAAATATCAAAACCGCTATCTTTATAAACATGGTTATATCTACACAGCCAACAGTATTATAATGGAAATATCTACACAGTCCTCTGTATAAACATGGAAATGTCTACATAGCCATCTGTATAAACATGGAAATACCTAAACCACTCTCTCTTTAAACATGGAAATATCTACAGTGCTATCTGAGTAAACATGGAAATATCTACACAGCCATCTTTCTAAACATGGAAATATCTACACCGCTATCAGAATAAACATGGAAAATCTACACTGCAATCTGTGCAAAGATGGAAATATCTACACTGCTATCTCTGTAAACCTGGAAATATCTACACCACTATCTGTATAAACATGGAAATATCTACACAGCTATCTTTATAAACATGGAAAAATCCACACCGCCATCTCTATAAAAATGGAAATATCTACATGGCAATCTGTATAAATATGGAAATATCTACACCGCTATCTGTATAAATATGGAAATATCTACACTGCTATCTCTATAAACATGGAAATATCTACACCGCTATCGGTATCAACATGGAAATATCTACACCGCTATCTCTATAAACATGGAAATATCTACACCGCTCTCTGTATAAACATGGAAATATCGACACAGTCATCTGTATAAACATGGTAATATCCACACCACGATCACTTTAAACATGGAAATATCTACTCTGCCATCTGCATACACATGTAAATATCTACACAGCCTTCTGTATAAATATGGGGATATCTATACCACCATCTCTATAAACATGGAAATACCTACACCGCTATCTCTGTAAACATGGAAATATCAACACTGCAATCTCTACAAACATGGAAATATCTACACTGCCATATCTATCAACATGAAAATACCTATAGCGCCATTTCCATAAACATGGAAATATCTACACCGCCATCAGTATAAACATGGAATTATCTACACCGCTATCTGTATAAACATTGAAACATCTACACTGCCATCTCTGTAAAGGTGGAAATATCTACACCGTGAGCTGTATAAACATGGAAGTATACACACCGCTATCTGTAAAAACATGGAAAAACCAACACCGCTATCTGTATAAACATTTAAATATCTACACCGCTCTCTATCTAAAGATGGAAATATCTACACCACTCTCTCTATAAACATGGAAATACTTACACCGCCATCTCTATACACATGTAAATATCTACACCGCTATCTCTATAAACATGGAAATATCTACAACGCTATGGGTGTAAACATGGAAATATCTACATAGCTATCTGTGTGAACATGGAAATATCTACACCGCTATCTTTATAAACATGGTTATATCTACACAGCCAACAGTATTGTAATGGAAATATCTACACAGTCCTCTGTATAAACATGGAAATGTCTACACAGCCATCTGTATAAACATGGAAATACCTAAACCACTCTCTCTTTAAACATGGAAATATGTACAATGCTATCTGCGTACACATGGAAATATCTACACAGCTATCTTTCTAAACATGGAAATATCTACAACGCTATCAGAATAAACATGGAAAATCTACACTGCAATCTGTGCAAAGTTGGAAATATCTACACTGCTCTCTGTGTAAACCTGGAAATATCTACACCGCTATCTGTATAAACATGGAAATATCTACACAGCTATCTTTATAAACATGGAAAAATCCACACCTCCATCTCTATAAAAATGGAAATATCTACATGGCAATCTGTATAAATATGGAAATATCTACACCGCTATCTGTATAAATATGGAAATATCTACACTGCTATCTCTATAAACATGGAAATATCTACACCGCTATCGGTATCAAAATGGAAATATCTACACCGCTATCTCTATAAACATGGAAATATCTACACCGCTATCTGTATAAACATGGAAATATCTACACAGTCATCTGTATAAACATAGTAATATCCACACCACGATCACTTTAAACATGGAAATATCTACTCTGCCATCTGTATATACATGGAAATATCTACAAAGCCATCTGTATAAACATGGGAATATCTATACCACCATCTCTATAAACATGGAAATACCTACACCGCTATCTCTGTAAACATGGAAATATCAACACTGCAATCTCTACAAACATGGAAGTATCTACACCACCATATCTATCAACATGAAAATATCTATAGAGCCATCTCCATAAACATGGAAATATCTACACCGCCATCTGTATAAACATGGAATTATCTACACCGCTATCTGTATAAACATTGAAACATCTACACTGCCATCTCTGTAAAGGTGGAAATATCTACACCACTAGCTGTATAAACATGGAAGTATACACACCGCTATTTGTAAAAACATGGAAAAACCAACACAGCTATCTGTATAAACATTTAAATCTCTACACCGCTCTCTATCTAAAGATGGAAATATCTACACCACTCTCTCTATAAACATGGAAATACCTACACCGCCATCTCTATACACATGGAAATATCTACACCGCTATCTCTATAAACATGGAAATATCTACAACGCTATGGGTGTACACATGGAAATATCTACATAGCTATCTGTGTAAACATGGAAATATCTACACCGCTATCTGTATAAAGATGGAAATATCTAAAACGCAATTTGGGCAAGATGGAAATATCTAAACCGCTATCTGTGTAAACATGGAAATATCTACACTGCTATCTGTATATACATGGACATATCTACATCGCTATCCAGATAAACATGGAAATATCTACACCGCCGTCTGTAGAAACCTGGAAAAATCTACACCGCTGTCTGTATGAATGTGGAAATATCTACACCACAATCTGCATAAACATGGAAATATCTACACTGCCATCTGTGAAAAATGGAAATACCTACACCACAATCTGCATAAACATGGAAATATCTACACCGCTACCTGTATAAACATGGGAATATCTACAACACGATCTGTATAAACAAAGAAATAACTTCACCGCTATCTTTATAAACATGGAAATAACTACAGCGCTATCTCCATAAACATGGAAATATCTACACCGCAATCTCTATAAACGTGGAAATATCTACACTGCCATCTCCATAAACTTGGAAATATCTGCATCGCTATCAGTATAAACATGGAAATATCTACACCACTATCTGTATAAACATGGAAATATCTACACCGTTATTTGTATAAACATGGAAATATCTACACCGCTATCTGTACAAACATGGAAAAACCTAAAAATTCATCTGTATAAACATGGTAATATCCACACCACTATCTCTTCAAACATGGAAAAATCTACTCTACCATCTGTATATACATGGAAATATCTACACAGCCATCTGTATAAACATGGAAATATCTATACCACAATCTCTGTAGACATGGAAATACCTACACCGCTATCTCTGTAAACATGGAAATATCAACACTGCAATCTCTATAAACATGGAAATATCTACACCGCCATATCTATCAACATGAAAATATCTACCCCGCCGTCTCCATGAACATGGAAATATCTACAAAGCCATCTGTATAAACATGGAACTATCTACACCGCTATCTGTATAAACATTGAAACATCTACAACGCTATCCATATAAACATGGAAATATCTACACTGCCATCTGTAGAAACCTGGAAAAATCTACACCGCTATCTGTATAAATATGGAAATATCTACACCGCCATCTGTATAAACATGGAAATATCTACACTGCCTTCTGTGGAAAATGGAAATACCTACACCACAATCTGCATAAACATGGAAATATTTACACCGCTACCTGTATAAACATGGAAATATCTACACGGCTATCTGTATAAACATGGAAAAATCTACACCACGATCTGTATAAACAAGGAAATATCTGCGCTATCTGTATAAACATGGAAATATCTACACTGCTACCTTTATAAACATAGAAATATCTACACCGCTATCTGTATAAACATGGAAATGTATACACCGCGATCTGTATAAAAAGGAAATAACTCCACCGCTATCTGTAAACCCATGGAAATTCCTACACAGCAATCAGTATAAACATGGAAATATCTACCCGCTATCTATATAAACATGGAAGTAACTACAGCGCTATCTCTATAAACATGGAAATATCTACACCGCAATCTCTATAAACGTGGAAATATCTACACCGCTATCTCTATAAAGTTGGAAATATCTGCATCGCTATCAGTATAAACATGGAAATATCTACACCGCTATCAGTATAAACATGGAAATATCTACACCGCTATCTGTATAAACATGGAAATATCTACACCGCTATCTGTATAAACATGGAAATAACTACAACGCTCTCTGTGTCAACATGGAAATATCTACAAAGCTATCTGTGTAAACTTGGAAATATATACTCCGCTATCTGTGTAAAGATTGAAATATCTACACCGCTCTCTGTATAAAGATGGAAATATCTACACCACTCTCTCTATAAACATGGAAATACCTACAACGCCATCTCTATACACTTGGAAATATCTACACCGCTATCTCTATAAACATAGAAATACCTACAACGCTATCTGTGTAAACATGGAAATATCTACAGAGATATCTGTGTAACCACGGAAATATCTACACCGCTATCTGTGTAAAGATGGAAATATCTGCAACGCAATCTGGGCAAAGATGGAAATAACTACACCGTTATCTGTGTAAACATGAAAATATCTACACCGCTATCTGTACATACATGGAATATCTGCACCGCTGTCTGTATAGACATGGAAATATCTACAACGCCATCTGTAGAAACATGGAAATATCTACACCGCCATCTGTATAAACATGGAAATATCTACACTGCCATCTGTTGAAAATGGAAATACCTACACCACTATCTGCATAAACATGGAAATATCTACACGGCTATCAGTATAAATATGGAAATACCTACACCGCTATCTCTATAAACATGGAAATATCTACACCGCTATCTGTATATACATGGAAAAATCTACATGGCTATCTCTATAAACATGGAAATATCTGCACCGCCATCTGTATAAATATGTAAACACCTACACTGCTATCTCAATAAACATAGAAATGTCTACACCTCTATCTGTTTAAACATGGAAATATCTACATGGCTATCTCTATAAACATGGAAATATCTACACCGCCATCTCTATAAACATGGAAATACCTACAGAGTCATCTGTATAATCATGGAAATACCTTCACCAATATCTGTATAAACATGGAAATATCTAAACTACCATCTGCATAAACATGGAAATACCTACACAGCCATCTCTATAAACATGGAAATCTCTACACCACTGTCTGTATAAACATAGAAATATCTATATCGTTATCTGTGTAAACATGGAAATATCTCGACCGCTATCTCTATAAACATGGAAATATCCCCATCGCTATCTCTATAAACATGGAAATATGTACACTGCTATCTTTATAAACATGGAAATATCTACACCTCTATCTGTATAAACAAAGAAATACCCACGCTGCCATCTATATAAACATGGAAACAGCAACACTCCAATCTGTATAAACATGGAAATGTCTACACCGCCATCTGAATAAACATGGAAATATCTCCACCGCTATCTGTATAAACGTGGAAGTATCTACATCGTTATCTGCATAAACATGGAAATACCTACAGCTACATCTGTGTAAACATGGAAATATCTACACCGCTATCTCTATAAACATGGAAATGTCTTCATCGCTGTCTGTATAAACCTGGAAATATCTATACTGCCATCTGTATAAACATGGAAGTAGCCACACCACTATCTGTATAAACATGGAAATATCTACACCACCATCTGAATAAACATCGAAATATCTACACGGCTATCTGTATAAATATGGAAATATCTACACCGCCATCTCTATAAACATGGAAATATCTCCAACGCCATCTGTATAAACATCGACATATCTCCACCGCTATCTGTAGAAACATGGAAATATCTACAGTACTATCTGTATCAACATGGAAATATCTACACTGCTATCTGTATAAACATGGAAATATCTACACCGCTATCTGTATAAACATGGAAATATCTACACCGCTATCTGTATAAATATGGAAATGTCTACACCGCTATCTCTATAAACATGGAAATGTCTACACCGCTATCTGTATAAACATGGAAATGTCTATATAGCTATCTCTATAAACATCAAAATATCTACACCGTAATCTGCATAAACTTGGAAATAACTACTCAGTCTTCTGTATAAACATGCAAATATCTACACCAACATCTGTATAAAGATGGAAATATCAACACTGCCCTCTGTATAAACAAGGAAATATCTACACCGCTATCTGTATAAACATGGAAACATCTACACCGACACGTGTATAAACATGGAAATATCTACACCGTCATCTGTATAAACATGGAAATATAACACCGCTGTCTGTATAAACATGGAAATATCTACACTGCTATCTAAATAAACATGGAAATATCTGCACCGCTATCTGTATAAACATGGAAATATCTACACCGCTATCTCTATGAACATGGAAATATCAACACCACCATCTGTATAAACATGGAAATATTAACACAGTCATCTGTATAAACATGGAAATATCTACAGCGCTATCTCTATAAACGTGGAAATATCTGCACCGCTGTGTGTATAAACATGGAAATATCTACACCGCTATTTCTACAAACATGGAAATATCTACACCGCCATCTGTGTAAACATGGAAATATCTACACAGTCATCTGTATAAACATGGAAATATCTACACCACCATCTCTATAAACATGTAAATATCTACACTACCATCTGTATAAACATGGAAATATCTACACCACCATCTCTATAAACATGGAAATATCTACACTGCCATCTGTATACACATGGAAATATCTACACAGCCATCAGTATAAACGTGGAAACATCTACACCGCTATCTCTATACACATGGAAATACCTATACCGCTATCTCTATAAACATGGAAATATCTACAAAGTCATCTCAATAAACATGAAAATATCTACACCGCCATCTCCATAAACATGGAACTATCTACACCTCCATCTGTGTAAACATGGAAATATCTACACCGCTATCAGTATAAGCATGGAGATATCTACAGTGCCATCTGTATAAAGATGGAAATATCTACACCGCAAGCTGTATAAATATGGAAATATCTACACCGCTCTCTTTATAAACATGGAAGTATCAACACAGCTATCTGTATAAACCTGGAAATATCTACACCGCAATATATAAAAACATGGAAATATCTTCACCAGTATCTTCAAAAACATGGAAATAACTACAACGCCATCTCTATAAACATGGAATTATCTACACCGCTATCTCTATAAATATAGAAATAACTACAACGCCATCTCTATAAACATGGAAATATCTTCACCCCCATCTGCATAAAAATGGAAATATCTACAACACCATCTGTATAAACATGGCAATATCTACACTGCCGTTTGTAAAAAGATGGAAATATCTACACAGGTATATGTATAAACATGGAAATATCTACACCGGTATTTGTATAAACATGGAAATATCTACACCACGATCTGTATCAACATGGAAATATCTAAACCGGTATCTCCAGAAGCATGGACATGTCTACACCTCTATCTGTATAACCATGGAAATATCTACACCGCTATCGGTATAAACATGGAAATATCTACACAGATATCTGTATAAATATGGAAATGTCTACACCGCTATCTCTATAAACATGGAAATGTCTACACAGCTATCTGTATAAACATGAAAATACCTACACAATCTTCTGTATAAACTTGGAAATAGCTACACAGCCATCTGTATAAACATGAAAATACCTACACAATCTTCTGTATAAACTTGGAAATAGCTACACAGCCATCTCTAAAAACATGGAAATATCTACACAGTCATCTGTATAAACATGGAAATATAACACCGCTATCTGTATAAACATGGAAATATAACATCGCTATCTGTATAAACATGGAAATATAACATCGCTATCTGTATAAACATGGAAATATCTACACTGCTAACTCTATAAACATGGAAATATCTGCACCGCTATCTGTTTAAACATGGAAATATCTACACCGCTATCTCCATATACATGGAAATATCTACACCGCCATCTGTATAAACAATGAAATATCTACACAGACATCTGTGTAAACATGGAAATATCTACACCACCATCTCTATAAACATGGAAATATCTACACTGCCATCTGCATAAACAATGAAATATCTACACAGCCATCTCTATAAGCATAGAAATATCTACATCGCTATCTTTATAAACATGGAAATAGCCACACCGCTATCTGTATAAACATGGAAATATCTACAAGGCCATCTGTAAAAACATGGAAATATCTACACAGTCATCTGTAAACATGGAAATACCTACACCTCCATCTGTGTAAACATGGAAATATCTACACTGCTATCTGTATACACATGGAAATAACCAAACAGCCATCTGTATAAACATGGAAATATCTACACCGCTATCTCTATAAACATGGAAATATCTACATCCCTATCTGTACAAACATGGAAATAGCTACACTGCCATCTGTATAAACATGGAATTAGCCACACCGCTATCGGTGTAAACATGGAAATATCTACCGCACCATCTGAATAAACATCAAAATATCTACACAGCTATCTGTATAAATATGGAAATATCTACACCGCCATCTCTATAAACATGGTAATATATACAAACCTATCTGTATAAACATGGAAATATCTCCACCGCTATCTGTATAAACATGGAAATACCTCCACCGCTATCTGTATGAACAAGGAAATATCTACATCGCTATCTGTGCAAACATGGAAATATCTACCCCGCTATCTCTATAAAGATGGAATTATCTACACCGCCATCTGTTTAAACATGGAAATATCTCCATCGCTATCTGTATAAACATGGAAATATATTCACCACCATCTGTATAAACATGGAAATAACTACACCGCTATCTCTATAAACATGGAAATATATACACCGCTATCTCTATAAACATGGAAATATCTTCAACGCTATCTGTTTAAATATGGAAGTATCTACACCGCTATCTCTATAAACATGGAAATGTCTACACCGCTATCTGTATAAACATGTAAATATCAACACCGCTATCTGTATAAACATGGAAATATCTACACCGCTATCTGTGTAAACATGGAAATATCTACATCATTATCTGTATAAACTTGGTAATATCTCGACTGCTATCTCCACAAACATGGAAATATCTCCACTGCAATCTCTATAAACTTGGAAATATCTACACCGCTATCTTTATAAACATGGAAATATCTACATTGCTATCTGCATGAACATGGAAATATCTACATTTCCATCTGTATAAACATGGAAATAGCCACACCGCTATCTGTACAAACATGGAAGTATCTACACTGCCATCTGAATAAACATGGAAATACCTACACGGCTATCTCTATAAATATGGAAATATCTACACTGCTATCTCTATAAACATGGAAATATCTACACAGCTATCTCTATAAAGATGGAAATATCTACACTGCCATCTGTTTAAACATGGAAATATCTCCATCGCTATCTGTATAAACATGGAAATATATTCACCACCATCTGTATAAACATGGAAATAACTACACCGCTATCTCTATAAACATGGAAATATATACACTGCTATCTGTATAAACATGGAAATATCAACATGGGTATCTCTATAAACATGGAAATATCTACACCGCCATCAGTGAAAACATGGAACTACCTACACTGCCATCTGTATAAATATGGAAATATCTACACAGTCATCTGTATAAACGTGAAAGTATCTACACCTTCATGTGTATAAACATGGAAATATTTACACTGCCATCTGTATCCACATGGAAATATATACACAGCCATGTGTATAAACCAGGAAATATCTACAATGCTATCTCTATGAACATGGAAATAACTACACCGCTATCTGTATAAACATGGGAATATCTACAACGCTATCTGTATAAACATGGAAATACCTACACAGTCATCTATATAAACATGGAAATGTCTACACCACTATCTGTAAAAACATGGAAATATCTGCACCGCCATCTGTATAAACATGGAAATATCTGCATCGCTATCTGTATAAAAATGTATATACCCACACTGCTATCTGTATAAACATGGAAATATCTACACCGCCATCTGTAAAAACATGGAAATATCTACACAGTCATCTGTATAAACATGGAAGTATCTTCACCTCCATCTGTATAAACATGGAAATAACTACACTGCCATCTGTATACACACGGAAATATCTACACAGCAATCTGTATAAACCTGGAAATATCTACAACGCTATCTCTATGAACATGGAAATACCTACACCGCTATCTGTATAAACATGGAAATATCTACACCAATATGTGTATAAACATGGAAATATCTACACCACTATCTGTATAAACGTGGAAATATCTAGTCCGCCACCTCTATAAACATGGAAATATATCCACGGCTATCTGTATAAACATGGAAATATCTTCACCGCTATCTGTATAAACAGGGAAACATCTACAATCGCTATCTGTATAAACATGGAAATATCTACACCGCTGTCTGTATACATATGGAAATATCTACACCGCCATCTCTATAAACATGGAAATGTCTACACCGCTATCTGTATAAACATGGAAATATCTTCATGTCTATCTTGATATACATGGAAATATCTACACCGCCATCTGTATAAACATGGAAATATCTTCACCACTGTCTATATAAACATGGAAATATCTACACTGCCATCTGTGTATACATGGAAATATCTACCCTGCTATATGTATAAACATGGAAATATCTACACGGGTATCTGTAAACATGGAAATATCTACACTGCTATCTGAATAAATATGGAAATATCTACACCTCCATCTGTATAAACATGGAAATACCTACACTGCCATCTGTATACACATGGAAATATCTACACAGCCATCTGTATCAACATGGAAATAACTACACCGCTATCTCTATAAACATGGAATTACCTACACCGCTATCTCTATAAACATGGAAATATCTACACTAGTATCTCTATAAACATGGAAATATCTACACCGCCATCTCTATAAACTTGTAAATATCAACACTGCCATTTCCGTAAACATGGACCTATCTACAAAGCCATCTGTATAAACAGGGACATATCTACACTGCCATCTGTATAAAGATGTAAATTTCTACATTGCGAGCTGTATAAACATGGAAATATCTACTATGATATCTCTATAAACATGGAAATACCTGCACCGCTATCTCTATAATCATGGAAATATCAACACCGCTATCTGAATAAACATGGAAATATCTACACCGCTACCTGTATAAACATGGAAATATGTCCACCGCTATCGGTATAAAAATGGAATTATCTACACCGCTATCTGTATAAACATGGAAATATCTACACCGCTCTCTGTATAAACAAGGAACTTTCTACACCGCTATATGTATAAATATGGAAATAACTACACGGCTATCTCTGTGAACATGGAAATATCTACATCGCTATCTGTATAAACATAGAAATAACTACACTGCTATCTCTATAAACATGGAAATATCTACACCGCCATCTGAATAAAGATGGAAACATATTCACCGCGAGCTGTATAAACCTGGAAATATCTATACCTCTGTCTGTATAAACAGGGAAATATCTACTCCGCTATCTCTATAAGCATGGAAATATTTACACCGACATCTACATAAACAAAGAAATATCTACACCTCCATCTGTATTAACCTGGAAATATCTACACAGCTATCTGTTTAAACATGGAAATATCTACACCGCTATCTGTGTAAAGATGGAAATATCTACACTGCAATCTGTGGAAAGATGCAATTATCTACACCGCTATCTCTGTAAACATGGAAATATCTACACCGCCATCTGTATAAACGTTGAAATATCTACACCACTATCAGTATAAACATGGAAATATCTACACCGCCATCTGTAGAAACAAGGAAGTATCTACATCGCCATCTGTATAAATATGGAAATATCTACACCGCTATCTGTATAAATGTGGAAATATCTACACCGCAATCTCTATAAACATGGAGATATCTACACTGCTACCTGTGTAAAGATGGAAATTTCTACAGTGCAATCTGTGCAAAGATGGAAATTTCTACACCGCTATCTGTGTAAACATGGAAATATCTACACCACTATTTGTATAAACATGGAAATATCTACACCGCTATCTGTATAAACATGGAAATATCTACACCGCCATGTGTATAAACATGGAAATATCTACACCATCATCTATATAAACATGGAAATATCTACACCTCTATCTACATAAACATGGAAATATCTACACCGCTATCTCTATAAACATGGAAATATCTGCACCGCTATCGGTATAAACATGGAAATATCTACGTTGCTATCTGTATAAACATGGAAATATCCACAATGCCATCTGTATAAACATAGAAATATCTACACAGTCATCTGTATAAACATGGACATATCTACACCACCATCTCTATAAACATGGAAACACCTACACTGCCAGCTGTATACACATGGAAATACCTACACAGCCATCAGTTTAAACATGGAAACACCAACACCGCTATCACTATACACATGGAAATATCTACACCGCAATCTCTATAAACATGGAAATATCTACAAAGCCATCTCTATAAACGTGAAAATATCTACACTGCCATCTCCATAAACATGGAAGTGTCTATACCACCATCTGTATAAACATGGAAATTTCTAGACCGCCATCTGTATAAAGATGTAAATATTGACACGGCGAGCTGTATAAACTTTGAAATATCGACACCACTATAAGTATAAACATGGAAATACCAACATCGCAATCGGTATAAACATGGAAATATCTAGACCGCTATCTGTATAAACATGGAAATATCTACTCCACTATCTCTATAATCATGGAAATACAAACACCGCTATCTGTATAAACATGGAAATATCTACACCGCTATCTCTATAAACATGGAAGCATATACAACGCCATCTCTATAAACCTGGAAATAGCTACACCACCATCTACATAAACAAGGAAATATCTACACCGACATCTATATAAACATGGAAATATCTACACCGCTATGTCTATAAACATGGAAATACCTACGCCGCTGTCTGTATAAACATGGAAATATCTATACCGCCATCTGTATAAACATGAAAATATCTCCACCGATATCTGTATAGACATGGAAATGTCTACACCGCTATCTGTATAAACTTGGAAATATCTACACCGATATCTGTATAAACATGGAAATATCTACACCACCATCTGTAAAAACATGGAAATATCTAAAAAGTCATCAGTAGAAACATGGAAGTATCTACACAACCATCTGTATAAACTTGCAAATAACTAATCTGCCATCTACACACATGGAAATACCTACACAGCCATCTGTATAAACTTGGATATATCCACACCGCTATCTCTATAAACATGGAAATACCTTCACCGCTATCTTTATAAACATGGAAATATCTACACTGTCAGCTGTATAAACATGCAAATATCTACACCACTATCTGTATAAACATGGAAATATCCATATAGCTATCTGTATAAACATGGAAACATCTCCAACGCTATCTGTATAAACATGGAACTGTCTACACCACTATCTGTGCAAAGATGGAAATTTGTAGACCGCAATCTGTGCAAAGATGGAAATAACTACACCGCTATCTTTGTAAACATGGAAATATCTACAACACTCTCTCCATAAACATGGAAATAACTACACCGCCATCTCTATAAACATGGAATTATCTACACCGCTATCTCTATAAATATAGTAATATCTACACCACCATCTCTATAAACATGGAAATATCTACACTGCCATCTGCATAAACATGGAAATACCTACACCGCCATCTGTATAAACATGGAAATATCAACACCGCTATCTGTGCAAAGATGGAAATTTGTACACCGCAATCTGTGCAAAGATGGAAATATCTATACCGCTATCTGTGTAAACATGGAAATATCTACACCACTATCTCCATAAACATGGAAATATCTACACCACCATCTCTATAAACATGGAATTATCTACACCGCTATCTCTATAAATTCAGTAATAACTACGCAACCATCTATATAAACATGGAAAAATCTACACCGCCATCTACATAAACATGGAAATATCTACACCGCCATCTGTATAAACATGGAAATATCTACAGCGCTATCTCTATAAACCTGGAAATCTCTGCACCGCTGTCTGTATAAACATGGAAATATCTACACCGCTATCTCTACAAACATGGAAATATCTACACCGCCATCTGTGTAAACATGGAAATATCTACACAGTCATCTGTATAAACATGGAAATATCTACACCACCATCTCTATTACATGGAAATATCTACACTGCCATCTGTATAAACATGGATATATCTACACCACCATCTCTATAAACATGGAAATATCTACACTGCCATCTGTATACACATGGAAATATCTACACAGCCATCAGTATAAACATGGAAATATCTACACCGCTATCTCTATACACATGGAAATACCTATACCGCTATCTCTATAAACATGGAAATATCTACAAAGTCACCACAATAAACATGAAAATATCTACTCCGCCATCTCCATAAACATGGAACTATCTACACCTCCATCTGTGTAAACGTGGAAATATCTACACCGCTATCAGTATAAACATGGAAATATATACACTGCCATCTGTATAAAGATGGAAATATCTACACTGCAAGCTGTATAAATATGGAAATATCTACACCGCTATCTGTATAATCATGGAAGTACCAACACCGCTATCTGTATAAACATGGAAATAGCTACACCGCTATGTATATAAACATGGAAATATCTACGCCAGTATCTCCAAAAACATGGAAATAACTAAGACGCCATCTCTATAAACATGGAATTATCTACACCGCTATCTCTATAAATATAGAAAAAACTACACCGCCATCTCTATAAACATGGAAATATCTACACCGCCATCTGCATAAAAATGGATATATCTACAACGCCATCTGTATAAACATGGAAATATCTACCCTGGTGTTTGTAAAAAGATGGAAATATCTACACCGTGATTTGTATAAACATGGAAATATCTACACCGGTATTTGTATAAACATGGAAATATCTACACCACGATCTGTATCAACATGGAAATATCTACACCACTATCTCCAGAAGCATGGACTTGTCTACACCTCTATCTGTATAAACATGGAAATATCTACATGGCTATCTCTATAAACATGGAAATTTCTACACCATCATCTGCATAAAATTGGAAATACCTACACAGTCTTCTGTATAAACATGGAAATACCTACAGCAACATCTGTATAAACATGGAAATATCTACACTGCCTTCTGTATAAACTTGGAAATATCTACACAGCCATCTCTATAAACATGGATATATCCACACCGCTATCTGCATAAACATGGACATATCTGCACCGCTATCTGTATAATCGTGGAAATACCTACATCCCCATGTGTATAAACATGGAAATATCTACACCATCATCTGTATAAACATGGAAATATATCATCGCTGTCTGTATTAACATGGAAATATCTACACTGCTATCTCTATAAACATGGAAATATCTGCTCAGCTTTCTGTATAAACATGGAAATAACTACACCGCAATCTCTTTAAACATGGAAATATCTAAACCGCTATCTGTATAAACATGGATGTATCAACACAGACATCTGTATAAACATGGATATATCTACTCCACCATCTCTATAAACATGAAAATATCTGCACTGCCATCTGTATACACAAGGAAATACCTACACAGCCGTCAGTATAAACATGGAAACTTCTACTACGCTATCTCTATACACATGGAAATACCTACACTTCTATCTCTATAAACATGGAAATATCTACACCGTCATCTCTATAAACATGAAAATATCTACACTGCCATCACCATAAACATGGAACTATCTGCAACGCCATCTGTGTAAACATGGAAATATCTACACAGCTATCTGTATAAACATGGAAATATCTACACTGACATCTGTATAAAGATGGAAATATCTACAACACGAGCTGTATAAACATGGAAATTTCTACAACGCTATCTGCATAAACATGGAAATACCAACACTGCTATCTGTATAAACATGGAAATATCTACACCGCTATCTGTATAAACATGGAAATATCTACAACGCTAATTGTGTAAACATGGAAATATCTACACTGCCATCTCTATACACATAGAAATATCTACACAGCCATCAGTATAAACATGGAAACATCTACACCGCTATCTGTATACACATGGAAATAACTATACCGCTGTCTCTATAAACATGGAAATATCTACACCGTCATCTCTGTAAACATGAAAATATCTACACCGCCATCTCCATAAACACGGAAATATCTACACCGAGATCTGTTTAAACTTGGAAATATCTACACCGCACTCTGCATAAATATGGAAATATCTACACTGCCATCTGAATAAAGATGTAAATATCTACACCACGAGCTGTATAAACATGGAAATATAAACACCGCTATCTGTATAAACAAGGAAATAACAACACCGCTATCTGTGTAAACTTGGAAATATCTACACCGGTATCTATATAAACATGGAAATATATACAACGCTACCTGTATAAAGATGGAAATTTCTACACCTCAATCTGTGCAAAGATGGAAATATCTACACCGCTATCTGTGTAAACATGGAAATATCTACACCGATATCTGTATAAACATGGAAATATCCTCCCCACCATGTGTATAAACATGGAAATATCTACGTCGTCATCTGTATAAACATGGAAATATCTACACTACTATCTGTATAAACATGGAAATGTCTACAGCGCTATCTCTATAAACATGGAAATATCTGCACCGCTATGTGTATAAACATGGAAATATCTACACCGCTATCTAAACATGGAAATATCTACACCACTATCACTATAAATATGGAAATGTCTACACCGCTATCTCTATAAACATGGAAATGTCTACACCGCTTTTTGTATAAAGATGGAAATATCTACATGGCTATCTGTATAAACATGGAAATATCTACACCGCCATCTGTATAAACTTGGAAACACCTGCACAGTCTTCTGTATAAACATGGAAATATCTACACCACCATCTTTACAAACCTGGAAATATCTACACTGCCATCTGTATAAACATGGAAATATCAACACAGCCATCTGTATAAACATGGAAATATCTACACTGCTATCTGTATAAATATGGAAATATCTACACCGCTATCTGTATAAACATGGAAATATCTACACCGCCATGTGTAGGAACATGGAAATATCTACACCGTCATCTGTATAAATATAGAAATATAACACCGCTATCTGTACAACCATGGAAATATCTACAACACAATCTCTATAAACATGGAAATATCTACACAGACAACAGTATAAACATGGAAACATCTACACCGCTATCTCTATACACATGGAAATACCGACACCGCTATGTCTATAAACATGGAAATATCTGCACTGCAATCTGTATAAACATGGAAATATCTACACCGCCATCTCTATAAACATGAAAATATCTACACTGCCATCTCCATAAACATGGAACTATCTGCAACGCCATCTGTGTAAACATGGAAATATCTACACAGCTATCTGTATAAACATGGAAATATCTACACTGACATCTGTATAAAGATGGAAATATCTACACCACGAGCTGTATAAACATGGAAATATCTACAACGCTGTCTGCATAAACATGGAAATACCAACACTGCTATCTGTATAAACATGGAAATATCTACAGCGCTATATGTATAAACATGGAAATATCTACAACGCTAATTGTGTAAACATGGAAATATCTACACTGCCATCTCTATACACATAGAAATATCTACACAGCCATCAGTATAAACATGGAAACATCTACACCGCTATCTCTATACACATGGAAATAACTATACCACTGTCTCTATAAACATGGAAATATCTACACCGTCAACTCTGTAAACATGAAAATATCTACACGCCCATCTCCATAAACACGGAAATATCTACACCTCCATCTGTTTAAACTTGGAAATATCTACACCGCTATCTGCATAAATATGGAAATATCTACACTGCCATCTGAATAAAGATGTAAATATCTACACCGCGAGCTGTATAAACATGGAAATATAAACACCGCTATCTGTATAAACAAGGAAATAACAACACCGCTATCTGTATAAACGTGGAAATATCTACACCACTATCTATATAAACATGGAAATATCTACAACGCTACCTGTGTAAAGATGGAAATTTCTACACCTCAATCTGTGCAAAGATGGAAATATCTACACCGCTATCTGTGTAAACATGGAAATATCTACACCGCTATCTGTATAAACATGGAAATATCCTCCCCACCATGTGTATAAACATGGAAATATCTACGTCATCATCTGTATAAACATGGAAATATCTACACTACTATCTGTATAAACATGGAAATGTCTACAGCGCTATCTCTATAAACATGGAAATATCTGCACCGCTATGTGTATAAACATGGAAATATCTACACCGCTATCTAAACATGGAAATATCTACACCGCTATCACTATAAATATGGAAATGTCTACACCGCTATCTCTATAAACATGGAAATGTCTACACCGCTTTTTGTATAAAGATGGAAATATCTACATGGCTATCTGTATAAACATGGAAATATCTACACCGCCATCTGTATAAACTTGGAAACACCTGCACAGTCTTCTGTATAAACATGGAAATATCTACACCACCATCTTTACAAACCTGGAAATATCTACACCACAATCTGTGCAAAGATGGAAATATATACACCGATATCCGTGTAAACATGGAAATATCTACACTGCTATCTGTATAAACATGGAAATATCTACACCGCTACCTGTATAAACATGGAAATAACTACACCGGTATCTGTATATACATGGAAATATCTACACCACTATCTGTATCAACATGGATATATCTACACCGCTATCTCCATAAACATGGAAATATCTACACCGCTATCTGTATAAACATGGAAATATCTACACAACCATCTTTATAAACATGGAAATATCTACACTGCCATCTGTATAAACATGGAAATATGTACACAGCCATCTCTATAAACATGGAAATATCTACACCGCTATCTGTATAAACATGGAAATATCTACATATTCATGTGTACAAACATGGAAATATCTACACCACCATCTCTATAAACATGGAAATGTCTACACTGCCATCTGTATACACATGTAAATATCTACACTGCCATCAGTGTAAACATGGAAATATCTACACCGCTATCTGTATAAACATGGAAAATCTACACTGCCATTTGTATAAAGATGGAAATATCTACACCGTGATCTGTATAAACATGGAAACATCTACACCGCTACCTGTATAAACATGGAAATATCTACTCCGATATCTCTATAAACATGGAAATATCTACACCACGATCTGTATAAACATGGAAATATCTACATGGCTATCTGTATAAACATGGAAATATGTACACCGCCATCTGTATAAACTTGGAAATACCTGCACAGTCTTCTGTATAAACATGGAAATATCTACACCACCATCTGTATGAACACGGAAATATCTACACTGCCATCTGTATACATGGAAATATCTACACAGCCATCTCTATAGACATGGAAATATCTACAACACTGTCTCTATAAACATGGAAATATCTACACCGCCATCTCCATAAACATGAAAATATCTACACTGGCATCTCCATAAACATGGGAATATCTCCACCGCCATCTGTATAAACATGGAAATATCTACACTGCCATCTGTATAAAGATGTAAATATCTACACCGCGAGCTGTATAAACATGCAAATATCTACACCGATATCTGTATTAACCTGGAAATATCGACACCACAATCAGTATAAACTTGGAAATATCTACACCGCTATGTGTATAAACATGGAAATATCTACTCCACTATCTCTATAAACATGGAAATACCTACACCACTATCTCTATATACATGGAAATATCTACACTGCTGTCTCTATAAACATGGCAATATATACACTGCCATCTCTATAAACATGGAAATATCTACACCGCTACGTGTGTAAAGATGGAAATTTCTACACCGCAATCTGTTCAAAGATGGAAATAACTACACAGATATCTGTGTAAACATGGAAATATCTACACCACTGTCTGTATTAACATGGAAATATCTACACCGCTGTCTGTATAAACTTGGAAATATCTACACCACCATTGGTATAAACATGGAAATATCTACACCGTCATCTGTATAAACATGGAAATGTCTACACTACTATCTGTGTAAACATGGAAGTATCTACACCACCATGTCTATAAACATGAAAATGTCTACACTGCCATCTGTATACACATGGAAATATTTACACTGCCATCAATATAAACATGGAAACATCTACACCGCTATCTCTATACACATAGAAACACCTATACTGCTGTCTCTTTAAACATGAAAATATCTACACCTCCATCTCCATAAAGATGTAATTATCTACACCGCCATCTTTGTAAACATGGAAATATCTACACCGCTATCTGTATAAACATGGAAATACCTACACTGCCATCTGTATAAAAATGGAAATATCTACACCGTGAGCTGTATAAACATGGAAATACCTACACCGCTATCTGTATAAACATGGAAATACCAACACAGCTATCTGTATAAACATGGAAATAGCTACACCGCTAACTGTATAAACATGGAAATATCTACACTGCCATCTGCTTAAACATGGAAATATCTACACCTCGATCTATATCAACATGGAAATATCTACACCGCTATCTCCATAAACATGGAAATATCTACACCGCTATCTGTATAAACATCAAATATCTACACAACTATCTTTATAAATATGGAAATATCTACACTGCCATCTGTATAAACATGGAAATATCTACACAGCCATCTCTATAAACATGGAAATATCTACACCGCTATCTGTATAAACACGGAAATATCTACACCGCTCTCTGTATATACATGGAAATATCTACACCGCTATCTGTATAAACAGGGAAATATCTGCACCGCCATGTGTATAAACATGGAAATATCTACACCGTCATCTGTATAAACATATAAATATAACACCGCTATCTCTATAAACATGGAAATATCTGCACCGCTATCTGGATAAACATGGAAATATCTGCACCGCTGTCTCTGTAAACATGGAAATATCTACACCGCTATCTCTGTAAGCATGGAAATATCTACACCGCCATCTCTATAAACATGGAAATATCTACATATTCATGTGTATAAACATGGAAATATCTACACCACCATCTCTATAAACATGGAAATATCTCCACCGCCATCTGAATAAACATGGAAATATCTTCAACGCCATCTGTATAAACAGGGAAATATCTCCACCGCCATCTGGTTAAACATGGAAATATCTACACCGCTATCTGTATAAACATGGAAATATCTACACCACAATCTGTGCAAAGATGGAAATATCTACACCGATATCCGTGTAAACATGGAAATATCTACACCGCTATCTGTATAAACATGGAAATATCTACAGCGCTACCTGTATAAACATGGAAATATCTACACCGCCATGAGTATAAACGTGGAAATACCTACACCGTCATCTGTATAAACATGGAAATGTCTACACTATTACCTGTGTAAACATGGAAGTATCTACACCACCATGTCTATAAACATGAAAATGTCTACACTGCCATCTGTATACACATGGAAATATCTACACAGGCATCAGTATGAACCTGGAAACATCTACACCGCTTTCTCTATACACATGGAAACCCCTATACCGCTATCTCTTTAAACAGGAAAATATCTACACCTCCATCTCCATAAAGTTGTAATTATCTACACCGCAATCTTTGTAAACATGGAAATATCTACACCGCTACCTGTATAAACATGGAATTATCTACACTGCCATCTGTATAAAGATGGAAATATCTACACGGTGATCTGTAGAAACATGGAAATATCTACACCGCTACCTGTATAAACATGGAAATATCTACACCGGTATCTGTATATACATGGAAATATCTACACCACGATCTGTATCAACATGGATATATCTACACCGCTATCTCCATAAACATGGAAATATCTACACCGCTATCTGTATAAACATGGAAGTATCTACACAACCATCTTTATAAACATGGAAATATCTACACTGCCATCTGTATAAACATGGAAATATGTACACAGCCATCTCTATAAACATGGAAATATCTACTCCGTTATCTGTATAAACATGGAAATATCTACACCGCAATCTGTATAAACATGGAAATATCTACACCGCCATGTGTATAAACATGGAAATATCTACACCGTCATCTGTATAAACATGGAAATATCTACATATTCATGTGTACAAACATGGAAATATCTACACCACCATCTCTATAAACATGGAAATGTCTACACTGCCATCTGTATACACATGGAAATATCTACACTGCCGTCAGTATTAACATGGAAACATCTACACCGCTATCTCTATACACATGGAAATAGCTACACCGCTATCTCTATAGACATGGAAATATCTACACTGCCATCTCTATAAACATGGAAATATCTACACCGCCATCTCTATAAACATGAAAGTATCTACACCGCAATCTGCATAAACATGTTTCTATCTACACCGACATCAGTGTAAACATGGAAATATCTACACCGCTATCTGTATAAACATGGAAATATCTACACTGCCATGTCTATAAAGATGGAAATATCTACACCGTGATCTGTATAAACATGGAAACATCTACACCGCTACCTGTATAAACATGGAAATATCTACTCCAGTATCTGTATAAACATGGAAATATCTACACCACGATATGTATAAACATGGAAATATCTACATGGCTATCTGTATAAACATGGAAATATCTACACCGCCATCTGTATAAACTTGGAAATACCTGCACAGTCTTCTGTATAAACATGGAAATATCTACACCACCATCTGTATGAACATGGAAATATCTACACTGCCATCTGTATACATGGAAATATCTACACAGCCATCTCTATAGACATGGAAATATCTACAACACTGTCTCTATAAACATGGAAATATCTACACCGCCATCTGCATAAACATGAAAATATCTACACTGCCATCTCCATAAACATGGGAATATCTCCTCCGCCATCTGTATAAACATGGAAACATCTACACCGCCATCTGTGTGAATAAGGAAATATCTACAATGCCATCTGTATAAAGATATAAATATCTGCACCGCGAGCTGTATAAACATGGAAATATCTACATCGCTATCTGTATAAACGTGGAAATACCAACACATCTATCGGTATAAACATTTAAATATCTACAACGCCATCTATATAAACATGGAAATATCTACACCGCTATGTCTATAAACATGGAAATACCTACACCGCTATCTCTATAAACATGGAAATATCTACACTGCTATCTGTATAAACATGGAAATATCTACACCGCTATCTGTATAAATATGGAAATATCTACACCGCGATCTGTATAAACATGGAAATATCTACAGCGCGATCTGTATAAACATGGAAATATCTTCACCACGATCTGTATAAACATGGAAATATCTAAACCGCTATCTGTATAAATATGGTAATACCTACACCACCATCTATATAAACATGGAAATATCTACACCGCCATCAGCATAAACATGGAAATATCTACAATGCCATCTGTAGAAAGATGGAAATATCTACACCGCAATCTGTGTAAACATGGAAATATCTACACCGATATCTGTAAAAACATGGAAATATCTACACCGCTATCTGAATAAACATGGAAATACCTACACCACGATCTGTATAAATATGGAAATATCTACAGCGCCATCTCTATAAACATTGAAATATCTACACTTCCATCTGTAAAACATGGAAATATCTACACAGTCATCTGAATAAACATGGAAATATCTACACCACCATCTGTATAAACATGGAAATACCTACAATACTATCTGTATACACTGGGAAATATCTACACAGACATCTCTATAAGTATGGAAATATCTACACCGCCATCTGTATAAACATGGAAATATCTACACTGCCATCTGTAGAAAGATGGAAATATCTACACCGCTATCTCTATAAATATGGAAATATCTACACCGCCATCTCTGTAAACATGAAAATATCTACACTGCCATCTCTATAAAGATGGAAGTATCTACTCCGCCATGTGTATAAACACGGAAATATCTACACAAACATCTGTGAAAACATGGAAATATCTACACCGCTCTCTGTATAAACATGGAAATATCTACGCTGCCATCTGTATAAACATGGAAATATCTACACGGCCATCTGTGTATACATGGAAATATCAACAACGCCATCTGTAAAAACATGGAAACATGTACACCGCTATATCTATAAACATGGAAATATCTGCAGAGCCATCGGTAAAACATGGAAATACCTCCACAGTCATCTGTATAAACATGGAAATATCTTCAATGTCATCTGTATACACATGGAAATATCTACACAGCCATCTGTATAAACATGTAAATATCTACACTGCTATCTCTATAAACATGGAAATATCTACACCGCCATCTCTATAAACATGAAAATATCTACACTGCAATCTCCATAAACATGGAACTAACTACTCCGCCATCTGTATAAACATGGAAACATCTACACCGCCATCTGTGTGAATAAGGAAATATCTACAATGCCATCTGTATAAAGATATAAATATCTGCACCGCGAGCTGTATAAACATGGAAATATCTACATCGCTATCTGTATAAACGTGGAAATACCAACACATCTATCGGTATAAACATGGAAATATCTACAACGCCATCTATATAAACATGGAAATATCTACACCGCTATGTCTATAAACATAGAAATACCTACACCGCTATCTCTATAAACATGGAAATATCTACACCGCTATCTTTATAAACATGGAAATATCTACACCGCTATCTGTATAAACATGGAAATATCTACATCGCGATCTGTATAAACATGGAAATATCTACAGCGCCATCTCTATAAACATTGAAATATCTACACTGCCATCTGTACAACATGGAAATATCTACACAGTCATCTGAATAAACATGGAAATATCTACACCACCATCTGTATAAACATGGAAATACCTACAATACCATCTGTATACTCATGGAAATATCTACACAGACATCTCTATAAGTATGGAAATATCTACACCGCCATCAGTATAAACATGGAAATATCTACACTGCCATCTGTAGATAGATGGAAAAATCTACACCGCTATCTCTATAAATATGGAAATATCTACACCGCCATCTCTATAAACTTGAAAATATCTACACTGCCATCTCTACAAAGATGGAAGTATCTACTC
Source organism: Pan paniscus (assembly GCF_029289425.2). Taxonomy (NCBI): domain Eukaryota; kingdom Metazoa; phylum Chordata; class Mammalia; order Primates; family Hominidae; genus Pan; species Pan paniscus. The sequence goes on from NC_073255.2 coordinate 127,960,841, forward strand.
TGCCATGTGTATAAACACGGAAATATCTACACCACCATCTGTGAAAACATGGAAATAACTACACCGCTATCTGTATAAACATGGTAATATCTACACCGCCATCTGCATGTCCATGGAAATATCTACGCTGCCATCTGTATAAACATGGAAATATCTACACGACCATCTGTGTATAGATGGAAATATCAACAACGCCATCTCTACAAACATGGAAATATCTACACCGCTATCTCTATAAACATGGAAATATCTGCACAGCCATCTGTAAAACATGGAAATACCTCTACAGTCATCTATATAAACATGGAAATATCTACACAGCCATCTGTATAAACATGTAAATATCTACACTGCTATCTCTATAAACATGGAAATACCTACACCGCCATCTCTATAAACATGAAAATATCTACACTGCCATCTCCATAAACATGGAACTAACTACTCCGCCATCTGTATAAGCATGGAAACATCTACACCGCCATCTGTGTGAATAAGTAAATATCTACAATGCCATCTGTATAAAGATATAAATATCTGCACCGCGAGCTTTATAAACATGGAAATATCCACATCGCTATCTGTATAAACTTTGAAATACCAACACATCTATCGGTATAAACATGGAAATATCTACAACGCCATCTACATAAACATGGAAATATCTACACTGATATGTCTATAAACATGGAAATATCTACAACGCCATCTGTATAAACATGGAAATATCTACACCGCGATCTGTATAAACATGGAAATATCTACACCGCGATCTGTATAAACATGGAAATAACTTCACCACGATCTGTATAAACATGGAAATATCTACACCGCTATCTGTATAAACATGGTAATATCTACACCACCATCTATATAAACATGGAAGTATCTACACCGCAATCTGCATAAACATTGAAATATCTACACTGCCATCTGTAAAAACATGGAAATATCTACACAGTCATCTGAATAAACATGGAAATATCTACTCCACCATCTGTATAAACATGGAAATACCTACAATACCATCTGTATACACATGGAAATATCTACACAGACATCTGTATAAGTATGGAAATATCTACACCGCCATCTGTATAAGCATGGAAATATCTACACTGCCATCTGTAGAAAGATGGAATTATCTACACTGCTATCTCTATAAACATGGAAATATCTACACCGCCATCTCTATAAACATGAAAATATCAACACTGCCATCTCCATAAAGATGGAAGTATCTACTCCGCCATGTGTATAAACACGGAAATATCTACACCACCATCTGTGAAAACATGGAAATATCTAAACCGCTATCTTTATAAACATGGAAATATCTACATCGCCATCTGCATGTCCATGGAAATATCTACGCTGCCATCTGTATAAACATGGAAATATCTACACGGCCATCTGTGTATAGATGGAAATATCAACATCGCCATCTGTACAAACATGGAAATATCTACACCGCTATCTCTATAAACATGGAAATATCTGCACAGACATCTGAAAAACATGGAAATAACTCTACAGTCATCTGTATAAACATGGAAATATCTACAATGCCATCTGTATACACATGGAAATATCTACACAGCCATCTGTATAAACATGTAAATATCTACACTGCTATCTCTATAAACATGGAAATATCTACACTGCCATCTCTATTAACATGAAAATATCCACACTGCCATCTCCATAAACATGGAACTAACTACTCCGCCATCTGTATAAACATGGAAACATCTACACCGCCATCTGTGTGAATAAGGAAATATCTACAATGCCATCTGTATAAAGATATAAATATCTGCACCGCGAGCTGTATAAACATGGAAATATCTACATCGCTATCTGTATAAACGTGGAAATACCAACACATCTATCGGTATAAACATGGAAATATCTACCATGCCATCTATATAAACATGGAAATATCTACACCGCTATGTCTATAAACATGGAAATACCTACACCGCTATCTCTATAAACATGGAAATATCTACACAGCGATCTGTATAAACATGGAAATATCTACACCGCGATCTGTATAAACATGGAAATATCTACACCGCGATCTGTATAAACATGGAAATATCTACACCACCATCTATATAAACATGGAAATATCTACACCGCCATCTGCATAAACATGGAAATATCTACAATGCCATCTGTAGAAAGATGGAAATATCTACACCGCAATCTGTGTAAACATTTAAATATCTACACCGATATCTGTAAAAACATGGAAATATCTACAGCGCCATCTCTATAAACATTGAAATATCTACACTGCCATCTGTAAAACATGGAAATATCTACACAGTCATCTGAATAAACATGGAAATATCTACACCACCATCTGTATAAACATGGAAATACCTACAATACCATCTGTATGCACATGGAAATATCTACACAGACATCTCTATAAGTATGGAAATATCTACACCGCCATCTGTATAAACATGGAAATATTTACACTGCCATCTGTAGAAAAATGGAAATATCTACACGGCTATCTCTGTAAATATGGAAATATCTACACCGCCATCTCTGTAAACATGAAAATATCTACACTGCCATCTCCATAAAGATGGAAGTATCTACTCCGCCATGTGTATAAACACGGAAATATCTACACCACCATCTGTGAAAACATGGAAATATCTACACCGTTCTCTGTATAAACATGGAAATAACTACGCTGCCATCTGTATAAACATGGAAATATCTACACGGCCATCTGTGTATACATGGAAATATCAACAACGCCATCTGTAAAAACATGGAAACATGTACACCGCTATATCTATAAACATGGAAATATCTGCAGAGCCATCGGTAAAACATGGAAATACCTCCACAGTCATCTGTATAAACATGGAAATATCTTCAATGTCATCTGTATACACATGGAAATATCTACACAGCCATCTGTATAAACATGTAAATATCTACACTGCTATCTCTATAAACATGGAAATATCTACACCGCCATCTCTATCAACATGAAAATATCTACACTGCCATCTCCATAAACATGGAACTAACTACTCCGCCATCTGTATAAACATGGAAACATCTACACCGCCATCTGTGTGAATAAGGAAATATCTACAATGCCATCTGTATAAAGATATAAATATCTGCACCGCGAGCTGTATAAACATGGAAATATCTACATCGCTATCTGTATAAACGGGGAAATACCAACACATCTATCGGTATAAACATGGAAATATCTACAACGCCATCTATATAAACATGGAAATATCTACACCGCTATGTCTATAAACATAGAAATACCTACACCGCTATCTCTATAAACATGGAAATATCTACACCGCTATCTGTATAAACATGGAAATATCTACACCGCTATCTGTATAAACATGGAAATATCTACATCGCGATCTGTATAAACATGGAAATATCTACAGCGCCATCTCTATAAACATTGAAATATCTACACTGCCATCTGTACAACATGGAAATATCTACACAGTCATCTGAATAAACATGGAAATATCTACACCACCATCTGTATAAACATGGAAATACCTACAATACCATCTGTATACTCATGGAAATATCTACACAGACATCTCTATAAGTATGGAAATATCTACACCGCCATCAGTATAAACATGGAAATATCTACACTGCCATCTGTAGATAGATGGAAAAATCTACACCGCTATCTCTATAAATATGGAAATATCTACACCGCCATCTCTATAAACTTGAAAATATCTACACTGCCATCTCTATAAAGATGGAAGTATCTACTCTGCCATGTGTATAAACACGGAAATATCTACACCACCATCTGTGAAAACATGGAAATAACTACACCGCTATCTGTATAAACATGGTAATATCTACACCGCCATCTGCATGTCCATGGAAATATCTACGCTGCCATCTGTATAAACATGGAAATATCTACACGACCATCTGTGTATAGATGGAAATATCAACAACGCCATCTCTACAAACATGGAAATATCTACACCGCTATCTCTATAAACATGGAAATATCTGCACAGCCATCTGTAAAACATGGAAATACCTCTACAGTCATCTATATAAACATGGAAATATCTACACAGCCATCTGTATAAACATGTAAATATCTACACTGCTATCTCTATAAACATGGAAATACCTACACCGCCATCTCTATAAACATGAAAATATCTACACTGCCATCTCCATAAACATGGAACTAACTACTCCGCCATCTGTATAAGCATGGAAACATCTACACCGCCATCTGTGTGAATAAGTAAATATCTACAATGCCATCTGTATAAAGATATAAATATCTGCACCGCGAGCTGTATAAACATGGAAATATCCACATCGCTATCTGTATAAACGTTGAAATACCAACACATCCATCGGTATAAACATGGAAATATCTACAACGCCATCTACATAAACATGGAAATATCTACACTGATATGTCTATAAACATGGAAATATCTACAACGCCATCTGTATAAACATGGAAATATCTACACCGCGATCTGTATAAACATGGAAATATCTACACCGCGATCTGTATAAACATGGAAATAACTTCACCACGATCTGTATAAACATGGAAATATCTACACCTCTATCTGTATAAACATGGTAATATCTACACCACCATCTATATAAACATGGAAGTATCTACACCGCAATCTGCATAAACATTGAAATATCTACACTGCCATCTGTAAAAACATGGAAATATCTACACAGTCATCTGAATAAACATGGAAATATCTACTCCACCATCTGTATAAACATGGAAATACCTACAATACCATCTGTATACACATGGAAATATCTACACAGACATCTGTATAAGTATGGAAATATCTACACCGCCATCTGTATAAACATGGAAATATCTACACTGCCATCTGTAGAAAGATGGAATTATCTACACTGCTATCTCTATAAACATGGAAATATCTACACCGCCATCTCTATAAACATGAAAATATCAACACTGCCATCTCCATAAAGATGGAAGTATCTACTCCGCCATGTGTATAAACACGGAAATATCTACACCACCATCTGTGAAAACATGGAAATATCTAAACCACTATCTTTATAAACATGGAAATATCTACATCGCCATCTGCATGTCCATGGAAATATCTACGCTGCCATCTGTATAAACATGGAAATATCTACACGGCCATCTGTGTATAGATGGAAATATCAACATCGCCATCTGTACAAACATGGAAATATCTACACCGCTAGCTCTATAAACATGGAAATATCTGCACAGACATCCGAAAAACATGGAAATAACTCTACAGTCATCTGTATAAACATGGAAATATCTACAATGCCATCTGTATACACATGGAAATATCTACACAGCCATCTGTATAAACATGTAAATATCTACACTGCTATCTCTATAAACATGGAAATATCTACACTGCCATCTCTATTAACATGAAAATATCCACACTGCCATCTCCATAAACATGGAACTAACTACTCTGCCATCTGTATAAACATGGAAACATCTACACCGCCATCTGTGTGAATAAGGAAATATCTACAATGCCATCTGTATAAAGATATAAATATCTGCACCGCGAGCTGTATAAACATGGAAATATCTACATCGCTATCTGTATAAACGTGGAAATACCAACACATCTATCGGTATAAACATGGAAATATCTACCATGCCATCTATATAAACATGGAAATATCTACACCACTATGTCTATAAACATGGAAATACCTACACCGCTATCTCTATAAACATGGAAATATCTACACCGCTATCTTTATAAACATGGAAATATCTACACCGCTATCTGTATAAACATGGAAATATCTACACAGCGATCTGTATAAACATGGAAATATCTACACCGCGATCTGTATAAACATGGAAATATCTACACCGCGATCTGTATAAACATGGAAATATCTACACCACCATCTATATAAACATGGAAATATCTACACCGCCATCTGCATAAACATGGAAATATCTACAATGCCATCTCTAGAAAGATGGAAATATCTACACCGCAATCTGTGTAAACATTTAAATATCTACACCGATATCTGTAAAAACATGGAAATATCTACAGCGCCATCTCTATAAACATTGAAATATCTACACTGCCATCTGTAAAACATGGAAATATCTACACAGTCATCTGAATAAAGATGGAAATATCTACACCACCATCTGTATAAACATGGAAATACCTACAATACCATTTGTATACACATGGAAATATCTACACAGACATCTCTATAAGTATGGAAATATCTACACGGCCATCTGTATAAACATGGAAATATTTACACTGCCATCTGTAGAAAGATGGAAATATCTACACGGCTATCTCTGTAAATATGGAAATATCTACACCGCCATCTCTATAAACATGAAAATATCTACACTGCCATCTCCATAAAGATGGAAGTATCTACTCCGCCATATGTATAAACACGGAAATATCTACACCACCATCTGTTAAAACATGGAAATATCTACACCGTTCTCTGTATAAATATGGAAATATCTACACCACCATCTGCATGTCCATGGAAATATCTATGCTGCCATCTGTATAAACATGGAAATATCTACACGGCCATCTGTGTATAGATGGAAATATCAACAACGCCATCTGTACCAACATGGAAATATCTACACCGCTATCTCTATAAACATGGAAATATCTGCAGAGCCATCGGTAAAACATGGAAATAGCTCTACAGTCATCTGTATAAACATGGAAATATCTACAATGCCATCTGTATACACATGGAAATATCTACACAGCCATCTGTATAAACATGTAAATATCTACACTGCTATCTCTATAAACATGGAAATATCTACACCGCCATCTCTATAAACATGAAAATATCTACACTGCCATCTCCATAAACATGGAACTAACTACTCCGCCATCTGTATAAACATGGAAACATCTACACCGCCATCTGTGTGAATAAGGAAATATCTACAATGCCATCTGTATAAAGATATAAATATCTGCACCGCGAGCTGAATAAACATGGAAATATCTACATCGCTATCTGTATAAACGTGGAAATACCAACACATCTATCGGTATAAACATTTAAATATCTACAACGCCATCTATATAAACATGGAAATATCTACACCGCTATGTCTATAAACATGGAAATATCTACACCGCCATCTGCATGTCTATGGAAATATCTACGCTGCCATCTGTATAAACATGGAAATATCTACACGGCCATCTATATAAACATGGAAGTATCTACACCGCTATGTCTATAAACATAGAAATACCTACACCGCTATCTCTATAAACATGGAAATATCTACACCGCCATCTCTATAAACATGAAAATATCTACACTGCCATCTCCATAAAGATGGAAGTACCTACTCTTCCATGTGTATAAACACGGAAATATCTACACCACCATCTGTGAAAACATGGAAATATCTACACCGCTATCTGTATAAACATGGAAATATCTACACCGCCGTCTGCATGTCCATGGAAATATCTACGCTGCTATCTGTATAAACATGGAAATATCTACACGGTCATCTGTGTATAGATGGAAATATCAACAACGCCATCTGTACAAACATGGAAATATCTACACCGCTATCTCTATAAACATGGAAATATCTGCACAGCCATCTGTAAAACATGGAAATACCTCTACAGTCATCTGTATATACATGGAAATATCTACATCACTATCTGTATAAACGTGTAAATACCAACACATCTATCGGTATAAACATGGAAATATCTACAACGCCATCTATATAAACATGGAAATATCTACACCGCTATGTCTATAAACATGGAAATACCTACACCGCTATCTCTATAAACATGGAAATATCTACACCGATATCTGTATAAACATGGTAATATCTACACCACCATCTATATAAACATGGAAATATATACACCGCCATCTGCATAAAGATGGAAATATCTACAATGCCATTTGTAGAAAGATGGAAATATCTACACCGCAATCTTTGTAAACATGGAAATATCTACACCGATATCTGTAAAAACATGGAAATATCTACACCGCTATCTGTATAAACATGGAAATATCTACACCGCGATCTGCATAAACATGGAAATATCTACAGCGCCATCTCTATAAACATTGAAATATCTACACTGCCATCTGTAAAAACATGGAAATATCTACACAGTCATCTGAATAAACATGGAAATATCTACACCACCGTCTGTAGAAAGATGGAAATATCTACACCGCTATCTCTATAAATATGGAAATATCTACACCGACATCTCTATAAATATGAAAATATCTACACTGCCATCTCTATAAAGATGGAAGTATCTACCCCGCCATGTGTATAAACACGGAAATATCTACACCACCATCTCTGAAAACATGGAAATATCTACACCGCTATCTGTATAAACATGGAAATATCTACACCGCCATCTGCATGTCCATGGAAATATCTATGCTGCCATCTGTATATACATGGAAATATCTACACCGCCATCTGTGTATAGATGGAAATATCAACAACGCCATCTGTACAAACATGGAACTATGTACACCGCTATCTCTATCAACATGGAAATATCTGCACAGCCATCTGTAAAACATGGAAATACCTCTACAGTCATCTGTATAAACATGGAAATATCTACACCGCAATCTCTATAAACATGGAAATATCTGCAGAGCCATCGGTAATACATGGAAATACCTCTACAGTCATCTGTATAAAAATGGAAATATCCACAATGCCATCTGTATACACATGGAAATATCTACACAGCCGTCTGTATAAACATGTAAATATCTACACTGCTATCTCTATAAACATGGAAATATCTACACCGCCATCTCTATAAACATGAAAATATCTACACTGCCATCTCCGTAAACATGGAACTAACTACTCCGCCATATGTATAAACATGGAAACATCTACACCGCCATCTGTGTGAATGAGGAAATATCTACAATGCCATCTGTATAAAGATATAAATATCTGCACCGCGAGCTGTATAAACATGGAAATATCTACATTGCTATCTGTATAAACGTGTAAATACCAACACATCTATCGGTATAAACATGGAAATATCTACAACGCCATCTATATAAACATGGAAATATCTACACCGCTATGTCTATAAACATGGAAATACCTACACCGCTATCTCTATAAACATGGAAATATCTACACCGATATCTGTATAAACATGGAAATATCTACACCGCGATCTGCATAAACATGGAAATATCTACACCGCGATCTGTATAAACATGGAAATATCTTCAGCACGATCTGTATAAACATGGTAGTATCTACACCACCATCTGTATAAACATGGAAATATAAACACCGCCATCTGCATAAACATGGAAATAGCTACAATGCCATCTGTAGAAAGATGGAAATGTCTACACCGCAATCTGTGTAAACATGGAAATATCAACACCGATATCTGTAAAAACATGGAAATACCTACACCGCTATCTGTATAAACATGGAAATATCTACACCGCGATCTGCATAAACATGGAAATATCTACAGCGCCATCTCTATAAACATTGAAATATCTACACTGCCATCTGTAAAAACATGGAAATATCTACACAGTCATCTGAATAAACATGGAAATATCTACACCACCATCTGTATAAACATGGAAATACCTACAATACCAGCTGTATACACATGGAAATATCTACACAGATATCTGTATAAGTATGGAAACATCTGCACCGCCATCTGTATAAACATGGAAATATCTACACTGCCATCTGTAGAAAGATGGAAATATCTACACCGCTATCTCTATAAATATGGAAATATCTACACCGACATCTCTATAAATATGAAAATATCTACACTGCCATCTCTATAAAGATGGAAGTATCTACTCCGCCATGTGTATAAACACGGAAATATCTACACCACCATCTCTGAAAACATGGAAATATCTACACCGCTATCTGTATAAACATGGAAATATCTACACCGCCATCTGCATGTCCATGGAAATATCTATGCTGCCATCTGTATATACATGGAAATATCTACACCGCCATCTGTGTATAGATGGAAATATCAACATCGCCATCTGTACAAACATGGAACTATCTACACCGCTATCTCTATCAACATGGAAATATCTGCACAGCCATCTGTAAAACATGGAAATACCTCTACAGTCATCTGTATAAACATGGAAGTATCTACACCGCAATCTCTATAAACATGGAAATATCTGCAGAGCCATCGGTGAAACATGGAAATACCTCTACAGTCATCTGTATAAACATGGAAATATCTACAATGCCATCTGTATACACATGGAAATATATACACAGCCATCTGTATAAACATGTAAATATCTACATTGCTATCTCTATAAACATGGAAATATCTACACCGCCATCTCTATAAACATGAAAATATCTACACTGCCATCTCCATAAACATGGAACTAACTACTCTGCCATATGTATAAACATGGAAACATCTACACCGCCATTTGTGTGAATAAGGAAATATCTACAATGCCATCTGTATAAAGATATAAATATCTGCACCGCGAACTGTATAAACATGGAAATATCTACATTGCTATCTGTATAAACGTGTAAATACCAACACATCTATCGGTATAAACATGGAAATATCTACAACGCCATCTATATAAACATGGAAATATCTACACCGCTATGTCTATAAACATGGAAATACCTACACCGCTATCTCTATAAACATGGAAATATCTACACCGCTATCTGTATAAACATGGAAATATCTACACCGCGATCTGCATAAACATGGAAATATCTACACCGCGATCTGTATAAACATGGAAATATCTTCAGCACGATCTGTATAAACATGGAAATATCTACACCGCTATCTGTATAAACATGGTAATATCTACACCACCATCTATATAAACATGGAAATATAAACACCGCCATCGGCATAAACATCAAATATCTACAATGCCATCTGTAGAAAGATGGAAATATCTACACCGCAATCTGTGTAAACATGGAAATATCTACACCGCTATCTCTATAAATATGGTAATAACTACACCGCCGTCTCTATAAACATGAAAATATCCACACTGGCATCTCCATAAAGATGGAAGTATCTACTCGGCCATGTGTATAAACACGGAATTATCTACACCACCATCTGTGAAAACATGGAAATATCTACACCGCTATCTGTATAAACATGGAAATATCTACACCGCCATCTGCATGTCCATGGAAATATCTACGCTGCAATCTGTATAAACATGGAAATATCTACACGGCCATCTGTGTATAGATGGAAATATCAACAACGCCATCTGTACAAACATGGAAATATCTACACCGCTATCTCTATAAACATGGAAATATCTGCACAGCCATCTGTAAAACATGGAAATACCTCTACAGTCATCTGTATAAACATGGAAATATCTACAATGCCATCTGTATACACATGGAAATATCTACACAGCCATCTGTATAAACAAGTAAATATCTACACTGCTATCCCTATAAACATGGAAATATCTACACCTCCATCTCTATAAACATGAAAATATCTACACTGCCATCTCCATAAACATGGAACTAACTACTCCGCCATCTGTATAAACATGGAAACATCTACACCGCCATCTGTGTGAATAAGGAAATATCTACAATGCCATCTGTATAAAGATATAAATATCTGCACCGCGAGCTGTATAAACATGGAAATATCTACATCGCTATCTGTATAAACGTGGAAATACCAACACATCTATCGGTATAAACATGGAAATATCTACAACGCCATCTATGTAAACATGGAAATATCTACACCGCTATGTCTATAAACATGGAAATACCTACACCGCTATCTCTATAAACATGGAAATATCTAAACCGCTATCTGTATAAACATGGAAATATCTACACTGCTATCTGTATAAACATGGAAATATCTTCACCGCGATCTGTATGAACATGGAAATATCTATAACGCGATCTGTATAAACATGGTAATATCTTCACCACGATCTGCATAAACATGGAAATAACTACAATACCATCTGTATACACGTGGAAATATCTACACAGACATCTGTGTAAATATGGAAATATCTACACGGCCATCTGTATAAACATGGAAATATCCACACTGCCATCTGCAGAAAGATGGAAATATGTACACCGCTATCTCTATAAATATGGAAATATCTACACAGCAATCTCTATAAACATGGAAATATCTACACCGCCATCTGTATAAACATGGAAACATCTACACCGCCATCTGTGTGTATAAGGAAATATCTACAATGCCATCTGTATAAAGAAATAAATATCTGCACCGCGAGCAGTAAAAACATGGATATACCTACGTCGCTATCTGTATAAACGTTGAAATACCAACACCGCTATGGGTATAAACATGGAAATATCTACAACGCCATCTCTAGAAACATGGAAATATCTACACCGCTATGTCTGTAAACATGGAAATACCTACACCGTTATTTCTACAAACATGCAAATAGCTACACGGCTATCTGTATAAACATGGAAATAACTACACCGCGATCTGTGTAAACATGGAAATATCTACACCGCTATCTCTATAAACATGGAAATAACTACACCGCGATCTGTATAAACATGGAAATATCTACCCCGCTATCTGTATAAACATGGAAATATCTTCACCACGATCTGTATAAACATGGAATTATCTACACCGCTATCTGTCTAAACATGGTAATATCTACACCACCATCTATATAAACATGGAAATATCTACACCGCCATCTGCATAAACATGGAAATATCTACAATGCCATCTGTAGAAAGATGGAAATATCTACACCACAATCTGTGTAAACATGGAAATAACTACACCGATATCTGTAAAAGCATGGAAATATCTACACCGCTATCTGTATAAACATGTAAACATCTACACCGCGTTGTGTATAAACATGGAAATATCTACACAGTGATCTGTATAAAGATGGAAATATCTACACAGATATCTCTATAAACATGGAAATATCTACACCGCCATCTGTATAAACATGGAAATACCTACAAAGTCACGTGTATAAACGTGGAAACATCTACACAGCCATCTGTATAAACATGGAAATATCTACACAGCCATCTGTATATACATGGAAATATCTACATCGCTATCTGTATAAACATGGAAATAACTACACCGTTATCTGTATATACAAGGAAATATCTACACCGTGATCTGTATAAACATGGAAATATCTACACCGCTATTTGTATAAATAAGGAAATATCTACACAGGTATCTGTATAAGCATGGAAAAAACTACACCTCTATTTGTATAAACAAGAAAATATATACACCGTGATCTGTATAAACATGGAAATAACCACACCGCTATTTGTAAAAACAAGGAAATATCTACATAGCCATCGGTTTAAACATGGAAATATATTCACAGACATCTGTTTTTACATGGAAATATCTACACCGTTATCTGTATAAACATGCTAATAACTACACCGCTATCTGTATAAATGTGGAAATATTTACACCGCTATCCCTATAAACATGGTAATATCAACACCGCGATCTGCATAAACAAGGAAATATCTTCACCATGATCTGTATAAACATGGAAATATCTACACCGCGATCTGTATAAACATGGAAATATATTCACCGTGATCTGTATAAACATGGAAATAACTACACCACCATCTCTATAAACATGGATATATCTACACCCCTATCTGTATAAACATGGAAATATCCACACCGCTATCTCTATAAACATGGAAAAATCAACACCGGTATCTCTATGAACATGGAAATATCTACACCGCTATCTCTATGAACATGGAAATATCTACACCGCCATCTCTATAAACATGGAAATATCTACACCGCGATCAGTATAAACGTGGAAATATCTACACCGCCATCTGTATAAACATGGAAATACTTACAAAGTTATCTGTATAAACAAGGAAATATCTACACCGCCATCTGTATAAACTTGGAAATATCTACACCGCCATCTACCTATCCATGGAAATATCTGTGCCGCCATCTGTATAAACACGGAAATATCTACACGGTCATCTGTGTATAGATGGAAATATCTACACCGCCATCTCTATAAACATGGAAATATCTACACCGTGGTCTGTATAAACATGGAAATATCTAAACCACTATCTGTATAAACATGGAAATATCTACACCGCTAACTCTATAAACATGGAAATATCTACACCGTGATCTGTATAAACATGGAAATATTTACACCGCTATCTGTATAAACATGGAAATTTCCACACCGGTATCTGTATAAATATGGAAATATCTACACCGCTATCTCTATAAACATGGAAATATCTACACCGCCATCTGTATAAACATGGAAAAACCTATACAGTCATCCGTGTAAACATGGAAATATCTACACCACCATCTGTATAAACATGGAAATATCTACACCGGTATTTGAATAAACATGGAATTATCTACACCACGATCTGTATAAACAAGGAAATATATACACCGCTATCTGTATAAACATGGAAATATCTGCACCGCTATCTCTATAGACATGGAAATATCTAAAAAGCCATCTGTATAAACATGAAAATACCTACACAGTCATGTGTAGGAACATGGAAATATCTACACTGCCATCTGTATAAACATAGAAATATCTACATAGCCCTCTGTATAAATATGGAGATATCTTCATAGGCATCTATATATACCTGGAAATATCTACACCAACATCTGTATAAACATGGAAATATCTACACCGCTATCTGTATAAACATGGTAATATCTACACCACCATCTATATAAACATGTAAATATCTACACCGCCATCTGTATAAACATGGAAATATCTACAATGCCATCTGTTGAAAGATGGATCTATCCACACCGCAATCTGTGTAAAGATGGAAATATCTTCACCAATATCTGTAAAAACATGGAAATATCTACACCGCTATCTGTATATACATGGAAATATCTACACCGCGATCTGTGTAAACATGGAAATATCTATTGCTCCATCTCTATAACCATTGAAATATCTACACTGCCATCTGTAAAAACATGGAAATATCTACACAGTCATCTGAATAAACATGGAAATATCTACACCACCATCTGTATAAACATGGAAATACCTACAATACCATCTGTATACACATGGAAATATCTACACAGGCATCTGTTTAAATATGGAAATATCTAGACTGCCATCTGTATAAACATGGAAATATCTACAGTGGCATCTGTAGAAAGATGGAAATATCTACACCGCTATCTCTATAAATACGGAAATATCTACACCGCCATCTCTATAAACATGAAAATATCTACACTGCCATCTCCATAAAGATGGAAGTATCCACTCCGCCATGTGTATAAACACGGAAATATCTACACCACCATCTGTGTAAACATGGAAATCTCTACACCGCTATCTGTATAAACATGGAAATATCTACACCACCATCTTCATGTCCATGAAAATATCTATGCCGCCATCTGTATAAACATGGAAATATCTACACGGCCATCTGTGTATAGATGGAAATACCAACACCGCCATCTGTACAAACATGGAAATATCTACACCGCTATCTCTATAAACATGGAAATATCTGCACTGCCATCAGTAAAAACGTGGAAATACCTATACAGTCATCTGTATAAACATGGAAATATCTACAATGCCATCTGTATACACATGGAAATATCTACACAGCCATCTGTATTTACATGTAAATATCTACACTGCTATCTCTATAAACACTGAAATATCTACACCGTCATCTATATAAACATGAAAATATCTACACTGCCATCTCCATAAACATGGAACTAACTACTCCGCCAGCTGTATAAACATGGAAACATCTACACCGCCATCAGTGTGAATAAGGAAATATCTACAATGCCATCTGTATAAAGATATAAATTTCTGCACCGCGAGCTGTATAAACATGGAAATATCTACATCGCTAACTGTATAAACGTGGAAATACCAACACATCTATCGGTATAAACATGGAAATATCTACAACGCCATCTATATAAACATGGAAATATCTACACCGCTATCTCTATAAACATGGAAATATCTACACCGCTATCTGTATAAACATGGAAATATCAACACCGCGATCTGTATAAACATGGAAATATCTACACAGCGATCTGTATAAACATGGAAATATCTACACCGCTATCTGTATAAACATGGAAATATCTACACCGCGATCTGTATAGACATGGAAATATCTACACAGCTAACTCTATAAACATGGAAATATTTACACAGACATGTGTATAAACATTTAAATATCTCCGTCGCTATCTGTATAAACATGGAAATACTTACACCGTTATCTGTATAAACATGGAATTATATACACCGCTATCCCAATAAACATGAAATGTCAACAACGCTGTCCATATAAACATGGAAATATCTACACCGCTATCTGTATAAACCTGGAAATAACTACACCGCTATCACTATAAACATGGAAATACCTACACCGCTATCTCTATAAACATGGAAATATCTACACCGCCATCTCTATGAACTAGGAAATATCTACACCGCCATCTGCATGAACATGGAAATATCTACACCGCCACCTGTATAAACATGGAAATATCCACACGGCTATCTGTATCAACATGGAAATATCTGCAACACTATCTGTGTAAACATGGCAATATCTACATCGCTATCTGTGTAAACATGGAAATATCTACTCCGCTATCTGTATAAAGATGGAAATATCTACACCGCTATCTGTATAAACATGGAAATGTCAACATCGCTATCTCTATAAACACGGAAATATCTACACTGCTATCTATATAAACATGGAAATATCTACACCGCCATCTCCATAAATATGGAAATATCTACACCGCTATCTCTATAAACCTGGAAATATCTACACTGTTATGTGTATAAACGTGGAAATATCTACAACGCTATCTGTGTAAACATGGAAATATCTACACAGCTATCTGTGTAACCTTGGGAATATCTACACCGCAATATGTGTAAAGATGGAAAGATATACACCGCAATGAGTTCAAAGATGGAAATATCTACACCGCTAACTCTGTAAACATGGAAATATCTACACAGCTATCTGTATAAACATGGAAATGTCTACACCGCTATCTGAATAAATATGGAAATATCTACAGCGCTATCTCTATAAAAATGGAAATATCTACAACACTATCTGTGTAAACATGGAAATATCTACACCGCTATTTTTATAAACATGGAAATATCTACACCGCAATCTGTATAAACATGGATATATCTGCACCGCAATCTTTGTAAACATGGAAATATCTATACCGCAATCTGTATAAACATGGAAATATCTACAAAACTATCTGTGTTAACATGGAAAATGTGTACACCGCTATCTGTGGAAACATGGAAATATGTACACCGTTATCTGTATAAATATGGAAATATCTACACCACGATCTCTATAAACATGGAAATAGTCACACCGCTATCTGCATAAACATGGAAATATCTACACAGCCATCTGTAAAAACATGGTAATATCTACACCACTATCTGTAAAAACATGGAAATTACACCGCTACCAGTATAAAAATGGTAGTATCTACTCCGCCATCTGAATAAACATGGAAATATTTTACACCGCTATTTGTATAAACGTGGAAATATCTACACCATTATCTGCACATACATGGAAATACTAACCCTGCCATCTGTATAAACATGGAAATATCTAAACCGCCATCTGTAAAACATGGAAGTGTCTACACTGTCATCTGTATAAACATGGAAAAACCTACACAGCCATCTGTATAAACATGGAAATATCTACTCTGCCATCTATATACACAAGGAAATATGTACACTGCCGTCTGTATGAACACGGAAATATCTTCACCGCTATCTCTATAAATATGGAAATACCTACACCGCCATCTGTATAAACATGTAAATATCTACACCGCTATCTGTATAAAGATGGAAACATCTACACCGCTATCTTTATAAACATAGAAATATCTGCACTATTATCTCTATAAACATGGAAATATCTACAACATTATCTGTGTAAACATGGAAATATCTACACCGCTATCTGTGTAAACATGGAAATATGTACACCGCTATCTGAGTAAAGATGGAAATATCTACACCGCAATCTGTGCATAGATGTAAATATCTACACCGCTATCTCTGTAAACATGGAAATATCTACACTGCTGTCTCAATAAACATGAAAATATCTACACTGCTGTCTGTATAAACATGGAAATATAAACACCACGATCTGTATAAACATGGAAATATCTACACCACGATCTGTATAAAGATGGAAATATTTACACCGCAATCTGTATAAACGTGGAAATTCCTACAACACTATCTGTGTTAACACGGAAATAAATACACCTCTATCTGTGTAAACATGGAAATATGTACACAGCTATCTGTATAAACATGGAAATATCTGCAACACTATCTGTATAAACACGGAAATATCTCCACCGCTATCTGTATAAACATGGAAATATCTACATGGCTATCTTTATAAACATGGAAATATCTACAACACTATCGGTATAAACATGGAAATATCTGCAACACTATCTGTATAAACATGGAAATATCTACACCGCTATCTGTATAAACATGGAAATATCTACACCTCGATCTGTATAAACATGGAAATACCTTCACTGCTATCTGTATAGACATGGAAACATCTACACCGCTATCAGCATAAACATTGAAATATCTACACCGCTATCTGTGTAAACATGGAAATATCTAAACAGCTATCTGTGTAAACATGGGAATATCTACACCGCTATCTCTGTAAAGATGGAAATATCTACACCACAATCTGTGCAAAGATGGAAATATCTATGCTATCTCTATAAACATGGAATTATATGCACCGCTCTCTGTATAAACATGGATATATCTACACCGCTGTTTTATCATGGAAATATCTACAAGGCTATCTCTAAAAATATGGAAATATCTCCACCGCCATCTGTATAAATATGGAAATATCTACACCGCGAGCTGTATAAACATGCAAATATCTACACCGCTATCTGTATAAACATGGAAATAGCAACACCACTATCTGTATAAAAATGGGAATATCTACACCGCTATCTGTATAAACATGGAAATATCTACACTACTATCTCTATAAACATGGAAATACCTACACCGCCATCTCTATAAACATGGAATTATCTACACCGCCATCTCTATAAACTTAGAAATATGTACACCGCCATCTCTATAAACATGGAAATATCTACACCGCCGTCTGCATAAACATGGAAATATCTACAACGCGATCTGTATTAACATGGAAATATCTACACCTCTATCGGTATAAACATGCAAATATCTACACCACTATCTGTATAAACATGGAAATATCTACACCGCTATCTGTATAAACTTGGAAATATGTACACCGCCATCTGTATAAAGAGGGAAATATCTCCATGGCCATCTGTATAAACATGGAAAGATCTCCACCGCTATCTGTATAAACATGGAAATATCTACAATGCTATCTGTATAAACATGGAAATGTCTACAACATTATCCGTGTAAACATGGAAATATGTACACCGCTATCTGTGTAAAGATGGAAATATCTGCACCGCAATCTGTGCAAATATGGAATTACCTACACCACCATCTCTGTAAACATGGAGATATCTACAGTGCTATCTGTATAAACATGGAAATATCTACTCCACTATCTGTATAAACATTGAAATATCTACACCACTGTCAGTATAAACATGGAAATATCTACACCACCATCTGTATAAACATGGAAATAACCACACCGCCTTCTGAATAAACATGGAAATATCTACACCGCTATCTGTATAAATGTGGAAATATCTACACCGCTATCTCCATAAACATGGAAATATCTACACCACGATCTGTATAAACATGGAAATATCTCCACCGCTATCTGTATAAACATGGAAACATCTACACCGCTATCTATATAAACATGGAAATATCTACACCGCTGTCTGTATAAACATGGAAAAATCTACAACACTATCTGTGTAAACATGGAAATATCAACACAGCTATCTGTGTAAACATGGAAATATCTACAAAGCTATCTGTATAAACATGGAAACATATACACCACGATCTGTATAAAAAGGAAATATCTACACCGCCATCTGTATAAACATGAAAATATCTGCACGGCCCTCTGTATAAACATAGAAATATCAACACGGCCATCTGTATTAACATGGAAATACCTACACAGTTATCTGTATAAACATGGAAACATCTACACCACTATCTCTGTAAACATGGAAATATTTACACCGCCTTCTGAATGAACATGGAAATATCTACACTGCTGTCTGTATAAACATGGAAATTTCTACACTTCCATCTGTATAAACATAGAAATATCTAAACTGCCATCTGAGGAAAATGGAAATATCTACACAACGATCTGTATAAAAATGGATATATGTACACTGCTACCTGTATAAACATGGAAATATCTACACGGCTCTCTTTATAAACATAGAAATATCTACACCACGATTTGTATAAACAAGGAAATTTCTCAACCTTTATCTGTATAAACATGGAAATATCTAATCCGCCGTCTGTATATACATGGAAATATCTACACAGTCATCTGTATAAACATGGAAATATCTACACCAGCATCTCTATAAACATGAAAATATTTACACCACTATCTGTATAAGCATGGAAATAACAACACAGATATCTGTATAAATATGGAAATATCTAAATCGATATCTGAATAAACATGGAAATATCTACACCGCCATCTGCATAAACATGGAAATATCTAAACCGCTATCACTATAAAGATGGAAATATCTACACCGCGACCTGTATAAACATGGAAATATCTACAACGCTAGTTGTATACACATGGAAATACCAACACCGCTATCTGTATAAACATGGAAATAGCTACACTGCTATCTGTATAAACATGGAAATATCTACACAACTATATCTATAAACATGGAAATACCAACACCGCCATCTCTATACACATAGAAATATCTACACCGCTATCTCTATAAACATAGAAATATCTACACCGCCATCTCTATAAACATGGAAATATCTACACCGCCATCTGCATGAACATGGAAATATCTACACTGTCATCTGTGGAAAGATGGAAATATCTGCACCACGATCTGTATATATATGAAAATATCTACACCGCTATCTGTGTAAAGATAGAAATATCTACACCGCAATCTGTGCAAAGATGGAAATATCTACACCTCTATCTCTGTAAACATGGAAATATCTACACCACTATCTGTATAAACATGGAAATATCTACATAGCTATCTGTATAAACATGGATATATCTACACCGTTATCTGTATAAACATGGAAATAACTACACCGCTATCTGAATAAATATGGAAATATCTTCACCGCCATTTGTGTAAACATACAAATATCTACACAGCCATCTGTATAGACATGGAAATACCTACACAGCCATATGTATAAACATGGATGTATCTACACAGCTATCGCTATAAACAAGGAAATATCAACACCGCTATCTCTATAAACATGGAGATATCTACACCGCAATCTCTACAAACATGGAAATATCTACACTGCCATGTATACAAACATGAAAATATCTACACCGCCATCTCCATAAACATGGAATTATCTACACCGCCATCTTTATAAACATGGAAATATCTACACCACCATCTGTATAAACATGGAAATATCTACACCGCTATCTTTATAAACATGGAAATATCTTCACCGCCATCTGTATAAACATGGAAATACCTACACAGTCATCTGTATGAACATGGAAATATCTACACCGCCATCTCTATAAACATGAAAACATCTACAACGCCATCTCCAGAAACATGGATGTATCTACACCGCCATCTGTAAAAACATGGAAATATCTACACCATTATCTGTATATACATGGAAATATCTTCACTGCTATCTGTATAAAGATGGAAATATCTACACCGCCATCTGTATAAAGATGGAAATATCTAAACCGCAATCTGTATAAATATGGAAATACCTACACCACTATCTCTATAGACATGGCAATATCTAAACCGCTATCTGTATAAACATGGAAATATCTACACTGCCATCTGTATAAAGATGGAAATATCCACACCGCGAGCTGTATAAACATGGAAATATCTACACCGCTATCTGTATAAACATGGAAATACCAACACCGCTATCTGTATCAACATGGAAATATCTACACCGCTATCTCTATAAACATGAAAATACTTACACCGCGATCTCTATAAACATGGAAATATTTACACCGCAATCTCTATAAACATAGAAATACCTACACCGCCATCTCTATAAACATGGAAATATCTACACCATCTGCATAAACTTATAAATATCTACACAGACATCTGTATGAACATGGATATATCCACACCGCCATCTCTATAAGCATGAAAATATCTACACCGCCATCTTCTGAAACATGGATGTATCTACACCGCCATCTGTATAAACATGGAAATATCTACACCTCTATCTGTATAAACATGGGAATATCTTCACTGCCATCTGTATAAACATGGAAATATGTACACCGCCATCTGTATAAAGATGGAAATATCTACATCGCAATCTGTATAAATATGGAAATATCTACACCGCTATCTCTATAGACATGGAAATATCTACACCGCTATCTGTATAAACATGGAAATATGTAAACAGCCATCTGTATAAAGATGGAAATATCTACACCACGAGCTGTATAATCATGGAAATATCTACACCGCTATCTGTATAAACATGGAAATATCTACACCACGATCTGTATAAACATGGATATATCTACACCGCAATCTGTGTAAACATGGAAATATCTCCTCCGTTATCTGTATAAATATGGAAATATCTACACCGCTATCTCTATAAACATGGAAATGTCTACACCGCTCTCTGTATAAACATGGAAATATCTACACCGCCATCTGAATAAACTTACAGATATCTACACCGCTATCTCTATAAATATGGAAGTATCTACACCGCTATCTCTGTAAACATGGAAATATCTACACCGCTACCTGTATAAACATGGAAATATCTACACCACTATCTCTATAAACATGGAAATAACTACACCGCTATCAGTATAAACATGGAAATATCTCCACTGCTGTCTGTATAAACATGGAAATATCTCCACCGCTATCAGTATAAACATGGAAATATCTACACCGCAATCTCTATAAACATGGATATACCTACGACACTATCTGTGTAAACAAGGAAATATCTACACAGCTGTCTGTGTAAACATGGAAATATGTACACCGCAATCTGTGTGAGGATGGAAATATCTACACCGCAATCTGTGCAAATATGGAAATATCTACACCTCTATCTCTGTAAACATGGAAATACCTACACCACAATCTGTATAAACAAGGAAATATCTACACCACTATCTGTGTAAACGTGAAAATATCTACTCCGCTATCTGTATAAATATGGAAATATATACACCGCTATCTCTATAAACATGGAAATGTCTACACCGCCTTCTGTATAAACCTGAAAATATCTACACTGCCATCTGTATAAACACGGAAATAACTACACCGCTATCTCTATAAACATGGGAGTATCTACAATGCAATCTGTATATACATGGAAATAGATACACAGTCATCTGTATAAACATGGAAACATCTACACCACTATCTGTATAAACGTGGAAATATCCACAATGCCATCAGTATAAACATGGAAATATCTACACAGCCATCTCTATAAACATGGAAATATCTACAACGCTACCTCTATAAACTTGGAAATAGTCACACCGTTATCTGCATAAACATGGAAATATCTACACTGCCATCTGTAAACACATGGAAATATCTACACAGTCATCTGTATAAATACGGAAATATCTACACCGTTATCTGTATTAACATGGAAATATCTACTCCGCTATCTGTATAAACATGGAAATATCTACACTGCTGTCTGTATAAACATGGATATATCTACACCGCTATCTGTATAAACACGGAAAAATCAACACCGCTATGTGTATAAACATGGAAATATCTACAACGCTATCTATATAAATATGGAAATATCTACACCGCTATCTCTATAAACTTGAAAATATTTACACCACCATCTCTATAAACATGGAAATATCTACATCGCTATATGAATAAACATGGAAACAGCTAAACCGCTATCTGTATAAACATGGAAATATCTACATGGCCATCTGTAAAAATATGGAAATATCTACACAGTCATCTGTAGAAACATGGAAATATCTACACCACTATCTCTATAAACATGAAAATAGTTACACCACCATCTCTATAAACATGGAAACATTTACACCGCTATCTCTTTAAACATAGAAATAATTACACCGCCATCTCTATAAACATGGAAATATCTACACCGCCATCTGCAAAAACATGGAAATATCTACACAGACATCTGTATGAACATGGAAATATTTACACTGCCATCTGTATAAACTTGGAAATATCAACTCTGACATCTGTAGAAAGATGGAAATATCTACAAAGCGATCTGTATAAACATTGGAATTTCTACACCGCTACCTGTATAAACATGGAAATATCTACAACGCTATCTGTATCAACATGGAAATAATTACACCGCAATCTGTATAAACATGGAAATATCTACAATGCTATCTCTGTAAACATGGAAATATCTACAGAGCTATCTGTATCAACATGGAAATAACTACACCGCAATCTGTATAAACATGGAAATATCTACACAGCTATCTCTGTAAACATGGAAATATCTACACCGCTATCTGTATAAACATGGAAATATCTACAATGCCATCACTATAAACATGGAAATATCTACAGCGCCATCTGTATAAACATGGAAATATCTACACCGCCATCTCTATACACATGGAAATATCTACCGAGCCATCTGTATAAACATGGAAATATCTACACGGCTATCTCTATAAACATGGAAATATCTACACCGCTATCTGTGTAAACTTGGAAATATCTACACAGCTATCTGTGTAAAAATGGAAATATCTGCACAGCATTCTGTGCAAAGATGGAAATATCTACACCGCAGTCCCTATAAACATGGAAATATCTACACCGCTATCAGTATAAACATGGAAATATCTACACCGTTATCTGTATAAACATGGAAATTTTTACACCGCTATCTGTATAAACATGGAAATATCTCCACTGCTATATTTATAAAAACGGAAATACCTACACCGGTATCTTTATCAACATGGAAATACCTACAATGCTATCTGTATAAACAGGGAAATATCTACACAGCTATCTGTAAAACGTGGAAATATCTACACCGCTATCTGTATAAACATGGAAATATCTAAACCGCTAACTGTATAAATGTGGAAATACCTACAATGCTATCTGAATAAACGTGGAAATATCTACATCGCTAGCTGTATAAACGTGGAAATAGCTTCACCACTACCTGAATAACCCTGAAAATATCTACACCGCTATCTGTATCAACATGTAAATAACTACACCGCTATCTGTATAAACATGGAAATATCTAAAATGCTATCTCTGTAAACATGGAAATATCGACACAGGTATCTGTGTAAACTTGGAAATATCTACACCGCTATCTGTGTAAAGTTTGCAATGTCTACATCGCAATCTGTGCATAGATGGAAATATTTTTACCGCTATATATGTAAACATGGAAATATCTACACCGCTGTATGTATACACATGGAAATATCTACACCGACATCTGTATAAACATGGAAATATCTACACAGCCATCTGTATAAACATGGAAATATCTACACCGCTATCTCTATAAACTTGGAAATATCTACACCGCTATCTGTGTGAAGTTTTCAATGTCTACATCGCAATCTGTGCAAAGATGGAAATATTTTTACCGCTACATATGTAAACAAGGAAATATGTACACCACTATATGTATACACATGGAAATATCTACACCGACATCTGTGTAAACATGGAAATATCTACACAGCAATCTG
Source organism: Pan paniscus (assembly GCF_029289425.2). NCBI lineage: Eukaryota > Metazoa > Chordata > Mammalia > Primates > Hominidae > Pan > Pan paniscus. The sequence goes on from NC_073255.2 coordinate 127,987,122, forward strand.
TGTAAACTTGGAAATATCTACAAAGCTATCTGTATAAAAATGGAAATATCTATACGGCAATCTGTGCAAAGATGGAAATATCTACACCGCTATCTCTGTAAACATGGAAATATCTACACCGCTATCTATATAAACAAGGAAATATCTACACCGCCATCTTCAGAAACATGGAAATAGTTACACCGCCATCTGTATAAACATGGAAATATCTACACCGCTACTTGTATAAATTTGGAAATGTCTATACTGCTATCTCTATAAACATGGAATTACCTACACCACTTTCACTATAAACATGGAAATATCTACACAGCTATCTGTGTAAACTTGGAAATATCTACACCGCTATCTGTATAGACAAGGAAATATCTACACTGCTATCTGTATACACATGGAAATATCTACACTGCCATCTGTATAAACATGGAAATAGACACACCGTTATGTTTTATAAACATGGAAATATCTACACCACCATCTGAATAAACATGGAAATATCTACATGGCTATCTGTATAAATATGGAAATATCTACACCACTACCTCTATAAACATGGAAATATCTACACAGCTATCTGTATAAACATGGATATATCTACAGCGCTATCTGTATAAACATGGAAATATCTGCACCGCCATCTGTATAAACATGGAAACATGTACACAGTCATCTGAATAAACATGGAAATAACTACACCGCTGTCCGTATAAACATGGAAATATATACACCGCTATCCGTATAAACATGGAAATATCTACACCGCTACCTGTATAAATATGGAAATATCCACACCGCTATCCCTATAAACATGGATATGTCTACAACGCTATCTGTATAAACATGGAAATATCTACATGGCTATCTCTATAAACATGGAAATATCAACACCGCTATCTGCATAAACACGGAAATATCTCCACCGCTATCTGCATAAACATGGAAATATCTGCACTGCTATCTTTATAAACATGGAAATATATACTCCACTATCTGTATAAACATGGATATAACTACACGGCCATCTGAATACACATGATAATAGCCACACCGCTAACTGTATAAACGTGGAAATATATACACCACCATCTGAATAAACATACAAATATCTACACCGCTATCTTTATAAATATGGAAATATCTTCACCGCTATCTCTGTAAAGATGGAAATATCTACACCGCTACCTCCATAAACTTCGAAATATCTACACCACCATCTCTAGAAACATAGAAATATCTCCACCGCTATCTGTATAAACATGGAAATATCTCCACCACTCTCTGAATAAACATGGAAATATCTACACCGCTCTCAGTATAAACATGGAAATATCTACAGCGCTATCTGTATAAACATGGAAATATCTACACTGCTATCTGTATAAACGTGCAAATATCTACAGCGCTATCTGTATAAACATGGAAATATCTCCACTGCTATCTGTATAAACATGGAAATATCTACACCGCAATCTCTATAAACATGGAAATACCTACAACGCTATCTGTGTAAACATGGAAATATCTACACAGCTGTCTGTGTAAACATGGAAATATGTACACCGCAATCTGTGTGAGGATGGAAATATCTACAACGCAATCTGTGCATATATGGAAATATCTATACCTCTATCTCTGTAAACATGGAAATATCTACACCAATATCTGTATAAACATGGAAATATCTACAGCGCTATCTGTATAAACATGGAAATATCTCCACTGCTATCTGTATAAACATGGAAATATCTACACCGCAATCTCTATAAACATGGAAATACCTACAACGCTATCTGTTTAAACATGGAAATATCTACACAGCTGTCTGTGTAAACATGGAAATATGTACACCGCAATCTGTGTGAGGATGGAAATATCTACAACGCAATCTGTGCATATATGGAAATATCTACACCTCTATCTCTGTAAACATGGAAATATCTACACCAATATCTGTATAAACGTGGAAATATCTACACCGCTATCTGTATAAACATGGAAATATCCACATCAAAATCTGTATAAACATGGAAATATCTACACCACAATCTGAATAAACATGGAAATATCTACTCCGCTATCTGTATAAATATGGAAATACCTTCACCGCTATCTCTATAATCATGGAAATGTCTACACCGCTATCTGTATAAACATGAAAATATCTACACCACCATCTGAATAAACATACAAATATCTAAACCGCTATCTGTATAAATATAGAAATATCTACACCGATATCTCTGTAAACATGGAAATATCGACACCGCTACCTGTATAAACATGGACATATCTAAACCGCTATCTCTATAAACATGGAAATATCTACTCCGCTACCTGCATAAACTTGGAAATATCTACACCACCATCTCTAGAAACATGGAAATATCTCCACCGCTATCTGTATAAACATGGAAATATATCCTCCACTTTCCGTATAAACATGGAAATATCTGTACCGCTATCTGTAGAAACATGGAAATATCTACACCGCTATCTCTATAAACATGAAAATATCTACACCGCTATCTGTATAAACATGGAAATATCTACATCGATATCTGTATAAACAGGGAAATATCTCCACCGCTCTCTGTATAAATATGGAAAGATCTACACCGCTATCTTTATAAACATGGAAATATCTACACCATTACCTGTATAAACATGGAAATATCTACACCGCTCTCTGAATAGACATGGAAATATCTACAACGCTATCTGTGTAAACATGGAAATATCTACACAGCAATCTGTGTAAACTTGGAAATATCTACACAGCTATCTGTTTAAAAATGGAGATATCTACACGGCAATCTGTGCAAAGATGGAAATATCTACACCGCCATCTTTAGAAACATGGTAATATTTACACCGCCATCTGCATAAACATGGAAATAGCTACACCGCTACCTGTATAAATATGGAAATGTCTACACCGCTATCTCTATAAACATGGAAATACCAACACCACTTGCACTATAAACATGGAAATATCTACAGAGCTATCTGTGTAAACTTGGAAATATCTACACCGCTATCTGTGTCAGCATGGAAATATCTACAACGCTATCTGTGTAAACATGGTAATATTTACAACGCTATCTTTGTAAACAGGGAAATATCTACACCACTATCTGTATAAACATGGAAATATCTTCACTGCCATCTGTATAAAGATGGAAATATCTGCACTGCGAGCTGTATAAACATGAAAATATCTACACCGCTATATATATAAACATGGAAATACTAAAACCGCTATCTGTGTAAACATGGAATTATCTACACCTCTATCTGAATAAACATGGAAATATCTGCACTGCTATCTCTATAAACATGGAAATACCTACACCACCATCTGTATAAACATGAAAATATCTACACCGCTATCTGTATAAACATGGAAAAACCAACACCGCTATCTGTGTAAACATGGAATTATCTACACCTCTATCTGAATAAACATGGAAATATCTGCACTGCTATCGCTATAAACATGGAAATACCTACACCACCATCCCTATAAACATGGAAATATTTACACCACACTCTGTATAAACATGGAAATATCTACACCGCTGCCTGTATAAACCTAGAAAAATCTACACCGCTATGTGTATATATATGGAAATATCTACACCGCTATCTCTGTAAACATGGAAATGTCTACACCGCTCTCTGTATAAACATGGAAATATCTACATCGCTATCGATATAAACATGAAAATATCTAAACCGACATTTGTATAAACATGGAAATACCTACACTGTCATATGTATAAACATGGAAATATCTACACCACCATCTGTATAAACATGCAAATATCTGCACGGAAATCTGTATAAACATGGAAATATCTATAACGCTATCTGTATAAACATGGAAATATCTGCACCGCTATCTTTTTAAACATGGAAATATCTGCAACTCTACCTTTTTAAACATCGAAATATCTTCAAGGATATCTGTGTAAACATGGAAATATCTGCACCGGTATCTGTATAAAGATGGAAATATCTACACCACTATCTGAAAAACTTGGAAATACCTACACCGCTCTCTGTATAAACGTGGAAATATCTACACCGATATGTGTATAAACATGGAAATATGTACACCGCTATCTTTATAAATAAGGAAATATCTACATCGCCAACTGTATAAAAATGGAAATATCTACACCGCCATTTGTATAAACATGGAAATATCTACACCGCTATCTGTATAAATACGGAAATATCTACACCGCAATCTCTGTAAACATGGAAATATCTAAACCAATATCTTCATAAACATGGAAATATCTACACCGTTATCTCTATAAACGTGTAAATATCTACGCCATCATCTGTATAAACATGCAAATACCTACCCAGTCATCTGCATAAACATGGAAGTATCTACACCACCATCTCTATAAACATGGAAATATCTGCACCACTATATCTATATACATGGAAATATCTTCACAGCCATCTGTATGAACATGGAAATATCTTCACTGTTGTCTCTATAAACATGGAAATATCTATACCGCTGTCTGTGTAAACAAGGAAATACCTACACCGCTATCTGTATAAACATAGAATTATCACCACCGCTATCTGTATAAACATGGAAATATCTCCATCGCTATCTCTATAAACATGGAAATACCTACACCTGTATCTGTATCAACATGGAAATACCTAAACCGCTACCTGTAAAAACAATGAAATATCTACAACGCTATCTGTATAAACATGGAAATATCTACACAGCTATCTGTGTAAACTTGGAAATATGTACACCGCTATCTGTGTAAACATGGAAATATCTACAACGCTATCTGTGTAAACATGGAAATATTTACAACGCTATCTGTGTAAACATGGAAATATCTACACTGCTATCTGTGTAAAGATGGAAATATCTACAACGCTATCTGTGTAAACATGGAAATATCTACACCGCTATCTGTATAAACATGGAAATACCAACACCGTTATCTGTATAAACATTGAAATATCTACACCGCTACCTGTATAAAGATGGAAATATCTACAACGCTATCTGTGTAAACATGGAAATATCTACACAGCGATCTGTGTAAACTTTGAAATATCTACACAGCTATCTGTGCAAGATTGAAATATCTACACCGCTATCTCTGTAAACAGGGAAATATCTACACTGCTATCTGTATAAACATGGAAATACCTACAACGCTAACTGTATAAAGATGGAAATACCAACACCACTATCTATATAAACATGGAAATATCTACACCGCTATCTGTATAAATACGGAAATATCTTCACCACTATCTCTATAAACATGGAAATACCTACACCGCCATCTTTATACACATGGAAATATCTACACCGCTATCTCTATAAACACAGAAATATCTACGCGGCCATCTCTATAAACATGGAAATATCTACACCGCCATCTGCATGAACATGGAAATATCTACACCGCTATCTGTATAAACATGGAAATATCTACATTGATATCGGTATAAACGTGGAAATATCTCCACCGCTATCTGTATAAACATGGACATATCTACACAGCTATCTGTATGAAGTTGGAAATATCTACAACACTATCTATATAAACTTGGAAATATCTACACTGTTATCACTTTAAAAATGGAAATAACTACACCAACATCTGTATAAACATGAAAACATCTACACAGTCATCTGTATAAACATGGAAATATCTACACCACAATATCTATAAACATGGAAATATCTAAATTGCCATCTGTATACTCATGGAAATATCTACAAAGCAATCTGTAGAAACGTGGAAGTATCTATACCGCTATCTCTATAAACATGGAAATACCTACACCGCCATCCCTATAAACATGGAAATATCTACAACACAATCTCTATAAACATGGAAACATCTACACCGCTATCTGTATAAACATGGAAATACCTACAAATCTATCTGTGAAAACATGGAAATATCTACACAGCTATCTGTGTAAACTTGGAAATATCTACATAGCTATCTGTGTAAAGATGGAAACATCTACACCACAATCTGTGGAAAGATGCAAATATCTACACCGCTATCTCTGTAAACATGGAAATATCTGCACCACTATCTGCATAAACATGGAAATGTCTACACTGCCATCTGTATAAAGATGGAAATATCTACACCGCGAGCTGTATAAACTTGGAAATATCTACACCGCTCTCTGTAAAAACATGGAAATACCAACACCGCTATCTGTATAAACATGGAAATACCTACAATGCTATCTGTTTAATCATGGAAATACCTACACAGCTATCTGTGTAAACTTGGAAATTTCTACACAGCTATCTGTGTAAAGATGGAAATATCCACACCGCAATCTGTGCAAAGATGGAAATATCTACACTGCTATCTCTATAAACATGTAAATATCTACACCGCTATCTGTGAAACGTGGAAATATCTACACCACTATCTGTATAAACATGGAAATATCAACACTGCCATCTGTATAAACATGGAAATATCTCCACAGCTGTCTCCTTAAACATGGAAATATCTGCACTGCTATCTGTATAAACATGGAAATATCTGCACTTCCATCTGTATAAACATGGAAATATCTACACTGCCATCTGTATACACATGGAAATATCTACACCGCTGTCTTTATAAACATGGAAATATCTACACTGCTATCTGTATAAACATGGACATATCTACAAAAATATCTGTGTAAACATGGAAATATCTACACAGCTGTCTGTGTAGACATGGAAATATGTACAACGCTATCTGTGTAAAGATGAAAATATGTTCACCCCAATCTGTGCAAATATCAAAATATCTACACCGCTATCTCTGTAAACATGGAAATATCTGCAACACTATCTGCATAAAGATGGAAATATCTACACCGCAATCTGTATAAAAATGGAAATACCTACACCACGAGCTGTATAAACTTGGAAATATCTACACCGGTCTCTGTAAAAACATGGAAATACCAACAGCGCTATCTGTATAAATATGGAAATATCTACAATGCTATCTGTGTAAACATGGAAATACCTACACAGCTATCTGTGTAAACTTGGAAATACCTACACAGCTATCTGTGTAATGATGGAAATATCCACACCGCAATCTTTGCAAAGATGGAAATATCTACACCGCTATCTCTGTAACCATGGAAATATCTGCACCGCTATCTGCATAAACATGTAAATATCTACACCGCTATCTGTAAAACGTGGAAATATGTACACCGCTATCTGTATAAACGTGGAAATATCTACAACAATATCTGTGTAAACATGGAAATATCTACACAGCTATTTGTGTAGACATGGAAATATGTACAACGCTATCTGTGTAAAGATGAAAATATGTACACCCCAATCTGTGCAAATATCAAAATATCTACACCGCTATCTCTGTAAACATGGAAATATCTACCCCGTTATCTGTATAAACATGGAAATATCTACACCACGATCTGTATAAACATGGAATTGTCTACACCGCTATCTGTATAAACATGGAAATATCTACACCACTATCTGCATAAACATGGAAATATCTACACCGCTATCTCTATAAATATTGAAATACCTACAACGCTATCTGTATAAACATGGAAATATCTACAACAATATCTGTGTAAACATGGAAATGTCTACATCGCTATCTGTATAAACATGGAAATATCTACACCGCTTTCTTTATAAACATGGAAATATCTACACCGCTATCTGTAAAAACATGGGAATATCTACAACAATATCTGTGTAAACATGGAAATATCTACACAGCTATCTGTGTAAACATGGAAATATGGACACCACTATCTGTGTAAAGATGAAAATATGTACACCGCAATCTGTGCAAATATCAAAATATATACTACGCTATCTCTGTAAACATGGAAATATCTACCCCGTTATCTGTATAAACTTGGAAATATCTACACCGCTATCTGTATAAACATAGAAATATCTACAACACTATCTGTAAACCTGGAAATATCTACGTCACTATCTGTATAAACATGGAAATATCTCCAGCGCTATCTCTATAAACATGGAAATATCTACACCGTTATCTTTGTAAACATGGAAATATCTACACCGCTACCTGTATAAACATGGAAATATCTACAACACTATCTGTGTAAACATGGGAATACCTTCACAGCTATCTGTGTAAACATGGAAATATGTACACCGCTATCTGTGTAAAGATGGAAATATCTACCCCGCTGTAAGCGCAATTATGGAAATATCTACACAGCTATCTCTGTAAACATGCAAATATCTACACCGCTATCTGTATAAACACGGAAATATCTGCACTGCTATTTGCATAAACCTGGAAATATCTACATGGCTATCTACATAAACATGGAAATATCTACACTACCATCTGTATGAACATGGAAATACCTACACAGTCATCTTTATAAACATGGAAAAATCTACACCACTATCAGTATAAACCTGGAAATATCTACACTGCCATCTGTATAAACATGGACATATCTACACAGCCATCTGTATAAACATGGAAATATCTACAAAGCCATCTCTACAAACATGGAAATATTTACATTGCTATCTGTATAAACATGGAAATAGCCACACCGCTATCCGCATAAACATGGAAATATATACACCGCCATCTGTAAAAACATGGAAATATCTACACAGTCATCTGTATAAACATGGAAATATCTACACCTCCATGTGTATAAACATGGAAATATCTACACTGCCATCTGTATACACATGGAAATATCTACACAGCCATCTGTATAAACACGGAAATATCTACACCGCTATCTCCATAAACATGGAAATAACTACACCGCAATCTGTATAAACATGGAAATATCTACACCACTATCTGTATAAACATGGAAGTATCTACACCACTATCGGTAAAAATATGGAAATATCTACACCGCTATCTCCATAAACATGGAAATATCTACACCGCTAGCTGTATAAACGTGGAAATATCTACTTGGATATCTCTAGAAACATGGAAACATCTACACCGCCATTTGTACAAACATGGAAATACCTACACAGTCGATTGCATAAACATGGAAATATCTACACCAATATCCGTATAAACATGGAAATATCTACACCGCTATCTGTATAAACTTGGAAATATCTACACCGCTATCTGTGTAAACATGGAAATACCTACACCGCTATCTGTATAAACACGGAAATATCTTCACCGCTATCTCTATAAACATGGAAATATCTACACTGCCATCTCTATAAACATAGAAACATCTACAGTGCCATCTGTAGAAAGACGGAAATATCTACACCGAGATCGGCATATACATGGAAATATATACACCTCTACCTGTATAAACATGGAAATACCTACACAGCTATCAGTATAAATATGGAAATATTTACACTGCTATCTCTATGAACATGGAAATGTCTACACCGCTATCTATATAAACATGGAAACATCTACATGCGTATCTCTATAAACATGGAAATGTCTACACCGCTATCTGTATAAAAATGGAAATACATACTTGGCTATCTCTACAAACATGGAAATATCTACACCGCCACCTTTATGAACATGGGAATACCTACACAGTCATCTATATAAACATGGAAATATCAACACCGCTATCTGAATAAACATGGAAATATCTACACCGCTATCTGTATAAACATGGAAATATCTACACAGCTATCTGTGTAAACTTGGAAATATCTACACACCTATCTGTGTAAAAATGGAAATATCTACACAGCAATTTGTGCAAAGATGGAAATATCTACACCGCTATCTCTATAAACATGGAAATATCTACACCGCTATCTGTATAAACATGGAACTGTCTATACCGCAGTCTCTATAAATATGGAAATATCTCCACCGCTATCTGTATAAACATGAAAATATCTACACCGCTATCTGTATAATCATGGACATATCTACACCGCAATCTGTATAAACATGGAAATATCTACGACGCTATGTGTGTAAACATGGAAATATCTACACAGCTATCTGTGTAAACTTGGAAATATCTACACAGATATCTGCGTAAACATGGAAATACCTTCACTGCAATCTGTGCAAAGATGGAAATATTTACACCGCTATCTCTGTAAACATGGAAATATCTACAGCGCTACCTGTATAAACATGGAAATAACTACACCACTGTCTGTATAAACAAGGAAATTTCTACACCGCCATCTGTAGAAACATGGAAATATCTACACCGCAATCTGTATAAACATGGAAATACCTACACCGCCATCTGTATAAATATGGAAATACCTACACTGCTATCTCTATAAACATGTTAATACCTACAATGCTTTCTCTATAAACATGAAAATATCTACACTGCTATCTCTATATACATGGAAATATCTACACCTCCATCTGTATAAACATGAAAATATCTACACCGCCATCTTCAGAAACATGGATGTATCTAAACCGCTATCAGTATAAACATGGAAATATCAACACCACTATCTGTATAAACATGGAAATACCTTCACTGCCATCTGTATAAACATGGAAATATCTACACCGCCATCTGTATAAAGATGGAAATATCTACACCGCAATCTGTATAAATATGGAAATAACTACCCCGCTATCTCTATAGACAAGGAAATATCTACACCGCTATCTGTATAAACATGAAAATATCCACACTGCCATCTGTATAAAGATGGAAATATCTACGCCGCGAGCTGTATAAACATAGAAATATCTACACCGCTATCTGTATAAACATGGAAATACCGAAACCGCTATCTGTATAAATATGGAAATATCTACACCGCTATCTCTATAAACATGAAAATACTTACACCACCATCTCTATAAACATGGAAATATTTACACCGCTATCTCTATAAACTTAGAAATAACTAGACCGCCATCTCTATAAACATGGAAATATCTTCACCGCTATCTGCATAAACATGGAATTACCTACACAGACATCTGTAGAAACATGGAAATATCTACACCGCCATCTCTATAAACATGAAAATATCTACACCGTCATCTTCAGAAACGTGGATGTATCTACACCGCCATATGTATAAACATGGAAATATCTACACGACTATCTGTATAAACATGGAAATATCTTCACTGCCATCTGTATAAACATGGAAATATCTACACCGCCATCTGTATAAAGATGGAAATATCTACACCGCAATCTGTATAAATATGGAAATACCTACTCCGCTATCTCTATAGACATGGAAATATCTACACCGCTATCTGTATAAACATGGAAATATCTACACTGCCATCTGTATAAAGATGGAAATACCTACACCGTGAGCTGTATAAACATGGAAATATCTACACCGCTATCTGTATAAACATGGAAATACCAACACCGTTTTCTGTATAAACATGGAAATATCTACAGCGCTATCTCTATAAACATGAAAATAATTACACCACCATCTCTATAAACATGGAGATATTTACACCGCTATCTCTATAAACATAGAAATAACTACACCGCCATCTCTGTAAACATGGAAATATCTACACCGCCATCTGCATGAACATGGAAATATCTACACAGACATCTGTGTAAACAAGGAAATATCTACACTGCCATCTGTATAAATTTGGAAATATCTACACTGACATCTGTAGAAAGATGGATATGTCTACAATGCGATCTGTATAAACATGGGAATTTCTACACCGCTACTTGTATAAACATGGAAATATCTACACCGCTATCTGTATCAACATGAAAATAACTACACCGCAATCTGTATAAACATGGAAATACCTACAGCGCTATCTGTATAAATATGGAAATATCTACACCGCTATCTCTATAAACATGGAAATAACTACACCGCTTTCTCTATAAACATGAAAATACCTACACAGCTATCTCTATATACATGGAAATATCTACACCTCAATCTCTATAAACATGAAAATATCTACACCGCCATCTTCAGAAACATGGATGTATCTACACCGCTATCTATATAAACATGGAAATATCTACACCACGATCTGTATAAACATGGAAATATCTTCACTGCCATCTGTATAAACATGGAAATATATACACCGCCATCTGTATAAAGATGGAAATATCTACACCACAATCTGTATAAATATGGAAATAACTACACCGCTATCTCTATAGACATGGAAATATCTACACCGCTATCTGTATAAACATGGAAATATCTACACTGCCATGTGTATAAAGATGGAAATATCTACACCGCGAGCTGTATAAACATGGAAATATCTACACCGCTATCTGTATAAACATGGAAATACCAACACCGCTATCTGTATAAACATGTAAATATCTACACCGCTATCTCTATAAACATGAAAATACTTACACCAGCATCTCTATAAACATAGAAATATTTACACCGCTATCTCTATAAACTTAAAAATTACTAGACCGCCATCTCTATAAACATGGAAATAACTACACCGCTATCTGCATAAACCTGGAAATATCTACACAGACGTCTGTATAAACATGGAAATATATAAACCGCCATCTCTATAAACATGAAAATACCTACACCGCCATCTTCAGAAACATGGATGTATCTACACCGCCATCTGTATAAACATGGAAATATCTACACCACTATCTGTATAAACATGGAAATATCTTCACTGCCATCTGTATAAACATGGAAATATCTACACCGCCATCTGTATAAAGATGGAAATATCTACACCGCAATCTGTATAAATATGGAAATACCTACACCACTATCTCGATAGACATGGAAATATCTACACCGCTATCAGTATAAACATGGAAATATCTACCCTGCCATCTGTATAAAGATGGAAATATCTACACCGCGAGCTGTATAAACATGGAAATAACTACACCGCTATCTGTATAAACATGGAAATACCAACACCGTTATCTGTATAAACATGGAAATATCTAAAACGCTATCTCTATAAACATGAAAATACTTACAACACCATCTCTATAAACATGAAGATATTTACACCGCTATCGCTATAAACATAGAAATAACTACACAGCCATCTCTATAAACATGGAAATATCTACACCGCCATCTGAATCAGCATGGAAATATCTACACAGATATCTGTATAAACATGGAAATATCTACACGGCCATCTGTATAAACTTGGAAATATCTACACTGACATCTGTAGAATGATGGAAATGTCTACAAAGCGATCTGTATAAACATGGGAATTTCTACACCGCTACCTGTATAAACATGGAAATATCTACAGTGCTATCTGTATCAACATGGAAATAACTACACCGCAATCTGTATAAACATGGAAGTATCTACAATGCTATCTCTGTAAACATGGAAATATCTACTCACATGTCTGTGTAAACTTGGAAATATCTTCACCGCTATCTGTGTAAATTTGGCAATACCTACACTGCAATCTGTGCAACGATGGAAATACCTACACGGCTATCTCTGTAAACATGGAAATATCTGCACCGATATCTGTATAAACATGGAAATATCTACACTGCCATCTGTATAAACATGGAAATACCTACACCGCTTTCTGTATAAACATGAAAATAGCTACACTGCTATCTCTATATACATGGAAATATCTACACAGACATCTGTATAAACATGGAAATATCTACACCGCCATCTCTATAAACATGAAAATACCTACAACGCCATCTTCAGCAACATGGATGTATCTACACCGAAATCTGTATAAACATGGAAATATCTACACCACTATCTGTATAAACATGGAAATATCTTCACTGCCATCTGTATAAACAGGGAAATATCTACACCGCAATCTGTATAAAGATGGAAATATCTACACCACAATCTGTATGAATAAGGAAACAATGCTATCTGTATAAACATGTAAATATATACAATGCTATCTGTGTAAACATGGAAATATCTACACAGCTATCTGTGTAAACTTGGAAATATCTACCCAGCTATCTGTGTAAAAATGGAAATATCTACACAGCAATCTGTGCAAAGATGGAAATATCTACACCGCTATCTCTATAAACATGGAAATATCTACACCGCTATCTGTATAAATATGGAAATGTCTATACCGCAGTCTCTATAAACATGGAAATATCTCCACCGCTACCTGTATAAACATGAAAAAATCTACACCGCTATCTGTATAAACATTTAAATATCTACCACGCTATGTGTGTAAACATGGAAATATCTACACAGCTATCTGTGTAAACTTGGAAATATCTACACAGCTATCTGCGTAAACATGGAAATACCTACACTGCAATCTGTGCAATGATGGAAATATTTACACCGCTATCTCTGTAAACATGGAAATATCTACACCGGTAACTGTATAAACATGGAAATATCTACACCACTGTCTGTGTAAACAAGGAAATATCTACACTGCCATCTGTATAAACATGGAAATACCTACACGGCTATCTGTATAAATATGGAAATATCTACACCGCTATCTCTATAAACATGTTAATACCTACTACGCTTTCTCTATAAACATGAAAATAACTACATTGCTATCTGTATATACATGGAAATATCTACACCTCCATCTCTATAAACATGAAAATATCTACACCGCCATCTTCAGAAACATGGATGTATCTACACCGCCATCTGTATAAAGATGGAAATATCTACATAGCGAGCTGTATAAACATTGAAATATCTACACCGCTATCTGTATAAACATGGAAATACCAACACCGCTATCTGTATATATATGGAAATATCTACACCGCTATCTCTATAAACATGAAAATACTTACACCACCATCTCTATAAACATGGAAATATTTACACCGCAATCTCTATAAACTTAGAAATAACTAGACCGCCATCTCTATAAACATGGAAATATCTACACCTCTATCTGCATAAACATGGAATTATCTACACAGACATCTGTATAAACATGGAAATATCAACACCGCCATCTCTATAAACATGAAAATATCTGCAACGCCGTCTTCAGAAACATGGATGTATCTACACCGCCATCTGTATAAACATGGAAATATCTACACCACTATCTGTATAAACATGGAAATATCTTCACTGCCATCTGTAAAAACATGGAAATATCTACAACGCCATCTGTATAAATATGGAAATATCTACACCGCAATCTGTATAAATATGGAAATACCTACACCGCTATATCTATAGACATGGAAATATCTACACCGCTATCTGTATAAACATTGAAATATCTACACTGCCATCTGTATAAAGATGGAAATATCTACACCGCGAGCTGTATAAACATGGAAATATCTACACCGCGATCTGTATAAACATGGAAATACCAACACCGTTATCTGTATAAACATGAAAATATCTACAGCGCTATCTCTATAAACATGAAAATACTTACACCACCATGTCTATAAACATGGAGATATTTACACCGCTATCTCTATAAACATAGAAATAACTACACCGCCATCTCTGTAAACATGGAAATATCTACACCGCCATCTGCATAAACATGTAAATATCTACACAGACATCTGTATAAACATGGAAATATCTACACTGCCATCTGTATAAACTTGGAAATATCTACACTGACATCTGTAGAAAGATGGATATGTCTACAAAGCGATCTGTATAAACATGGGAATTTCTACACCGCTACTTGTATAAACATGGAAATATCTACACCGCTATCTGTATCAACATGGAAATAACTACACCGCAATCTGTATAAACATGGAAATATCTACAAGGCTATCTCCGTAAACATGGAAATATCTACACAGCTATCTGTGTAAACTTGGAAATATCTACACCGCTCTCTGTGTAAGTTTGGCAATACCTACACCGCAATCTGTGCAAAGATGGAAATGCCTACACCGCTATCTCTATAAACATGGAAATATCTACAACGATATCTGTATAAACATGGAAATATCTACACTGCCATCTGTATAAACATCGAAATACCTACACCGCATTCTCTATAAACATGAAAATATCTACACTGCTATCTCTATATACATGGAAATATCTACACCTCCATCTCTATAAACATGAAAATATCTACACCGCCATATTCAGAAACATGGATGTATCTACACCGCCATCTGTATAAACATGGAAATAACTACACCACTATCTGTATAAATATGGAAATATCTTCACTGCCATCTGTATAAACATGGAAATATCTACACCGCCATCTGTATAAACATGGAAATATCTACACCGCCATCTGCATAAACGTGGAAATATCTACACAGACATCTGTATAAAGATGGAAATATCTACACTGCCATCTATATAAACTTGGAAATATCTACACTGACATCTGTAGAAAAATGGAAGTGTCTACAAAGCGATCTGAATAAACATGGGAATTTGTACACCACTAGCTGTATAAACATGGAAATATCTACACCGCTATCTCTATCAACATGGAAATAACTACACCGCAATCTGTATAAACATGGAAATATCTACAATGGTATCACTGTAAACATGGAAATATCTACACAGCTATCTGTGTAAACTTGGAAATATCTACACCGCCATCTGTGTAAATTTGGCAATACTTACACCGCAATCTGTGCAAAGATGGAAATATCTACACCGCTATCTCTGTAAACATGGAAATATCTACACCGCTATCTGTATAAACATGGAAATATCTACACGGCCATCTGTATAAACATGGAAATATCTACAGCGCCATCTGTATAAACATGGAAATATCTACACTGCCATCGGTACACACATGGAAATATCTACACAGCCATCTGTATAAACATGGAAATATCTACACCGCTATCTCTATAAACATGGAAATATCTACATCGCCATCTGTATAAACAGGGAAATATCTCCACCACTATCTGTATAAACATGGAAATATCTACACTGCCGTCTGTATAAAGATGGAAATATCTGCATCCCGAGCTGTATAAACATGGAAATATCTACAAGTCTCTCTGTATAAACATGGAAATAAATACACCGCTATCTGTATAAACATGGAAATATCTATACCGCCCTCTGAATAAACATGGAAATATCTACACCGCCATCTCTATAAACATGAAAATATCTACACCGCCATCTCCATAAACATGGAACTATCTACACCACTATCTGTATAAACATGGAAATATCTACACTGCCGTCTGTATAAAGATGGAAATATCTGCATCCCGAGCTGTATAAACATGGAAATATCTGCAAGTCTCTCTGTATAAACATGGAAATAAATACACCGCTATCTGTATAAACATGGAAATATCTATACCGCCCTCTGAATAAACATGGAAATATCTAAACTGCTACCTCTATCAATATGGAAATATATACACGGCTATCTCTATAAACATGGAAATTTCTATGCCGCCATCTGTATAGACATGGAAATATCTACACAGTCATCTGTGTAAACATGGAAATATCTGCACCACCATCTCTATAAACATGGAAATACCTAGACTGCCATCTGTTTAAACATGGAAATATATACAGAGCCATCTGCATAAACAAGGAAATAACTACACCGCTATCTCTATACAGATGGAAATAATTACACAGCTATCTCTATAAACATGGAAATATCAACACCGCCATCTCTATAAACCTGGAAATATCTATACTGACATATTTATAAACATGAAAATATCTACACCGCCATCTCCATAAACATGGAACTATCTGCACCACCATCTGTGCAAAAATGGAAATATATAAACCGCTATCTGTATAAACATGGACATATCTACACTGCCATCTGTATAAAGATGGAAATATCTACACTGCGAGCAGTATAAACATGGAAATATCTACACCGCTATCTGTATAAACATGGAAATGCCAACACTGCTATCTGTATCAACATGGAAATATCTAAACCACTATCTGTATAAACATGGAAATATCTACACCACTATCTCTATAAACATGCAAATATCTGCACTGCCATCTCTATAAACATGGAATTATCTACACCATTATCTCTATAAACATAGAAATACCTATGCCGCCATCTCTATAAACATGGAAATATGTACACCACTATCTCTATAAACATATAAATACCTACACCGCCATCTCTATAAACATGGAAATATCTAAACCGCCATCTGTATAAACATGGAAATGCCTACACCGCGATCTGTATAAACTTGGAAATATGTACACCGCTACTTGTATAAACATGGAAATATCTACACCGCTATCTATATAAACATGGAAACAACTACACCACGATCTGTATAAAAATGGAAATATCTACATTGCTATCTTTATAAACATGGAAATATCTACACCGCTAACTGTATAAACTTGGAAATAACTACACCGAGATCTGTATAAATATGGAAATGTCTACACCGCTATCTCTATAAACACGGAAATGTCTATACCGGTATCTGTTTAAACATGGAAATATCTACAAGGCTAACTCTATAAATATGGAAATACCTAAACCGCCTTCTGTAAAAACATGGAAAAAACAACACAGTCATCTGTATAAACATGGAAATATCTACAGCGCCATCTGTGAAAACATGGAAATATCTACAACGCCATCTGTAGAAACATGCTAATATCTCCACCGCTATCTGAATAAACATGGAATTATCTCCACTGCTATCTGTATAATCATGGAAAATCTGCACCACGATCTGTATAAACATGGAAATATCTCCACCGCTTTCTGTATAAACATAGAAACATCTACACAGCTATCTTCTTAAACATGGAAATATCTACACCGCTATCTGTATAAACATGCAAATATCTACAACGCTATCTGTGTAAACATGGAAATATCTACACCGCTATCTGTGTAAACATTGAAATATCTACACTGCTATCTGTGTAAAGATGGAAATATCTACACTGCAATCTGTGCAAAGGTGGAAATACCTACACCGCTATCTTTGTAAAGTAGGAAATATCTACACCGCAATCTCTGCAAAGATGGAAATATCTACACCGCTCTCTGTGTAAACATGGTAATATCTACACCACTCTCTGTATAAACATGGAAATATCTACACTGCTATCTGTATAAACATGGAAATATCTACACCGCCAACTGTAAAAACGTGGAAATATCTACACCACCATCTAAATAAACATGGAAATATCTACACCGCTAACACTATAAACATGGATATATCTACACCGGTATCTCTATAAGCATGGAAATATCTACACCGCTATCTGTATAAACAAGGAAATAACTCCACCGCTATCTGTATAAACATTGAAACATCTACACAGCTATATCTATAAACATGGAATTATCTACACCGCTATCTGTTTAAACATGGAAATGTCTACAACGCTATCTGTGTAAACATGGGAATATCTACACCGTTATCTGTGTAAACATGGAAATATCTTCACCACAATCTGTGCAAAGATGGAAATATATACAACGCTATCTCTAGAAACATGGAAATATCTGCACCGCTATCTGTATAAACATGGAAATATCTACACCACTATCACTATAATCATGGAAATATCTAAACCGCGATCTGTGGAAACATGGACATATCTGCACAGTCATCTGTATATACATGGAAATATCTACAACACCATCTCTATAGACATGGAAGTATCTACAAAACCATCTCTATAATCATGGAAATATCTACAACACCATCTGTAGAAACATGGAAATAACTACACTGCCATCTGTATAAAGATGGAAATATCTACACCGCGAGCTGTATAAACATGGAAATATCTACAAAGCTATGTGTATAAACATGGAAACACCAACACCACTATCTGTATAATCATGGAAATATCTACAGCGCTGACTGTAAACATGGAAATATCTACCCCACTATCTCTATAAACATGGAAATACCTACACCGCCATCTCTATAAACATGGAAATATCTACACCACTATCTCTATAAACACAGAAATATCTACAACGCAATCTCAGTAATCATGGAAATATCTACACCGCCATCTGCATAAGCTTGGAAATATCTACACAGCTATGTGTGTAAACTTGGAAATATCTACATAGCTATCTGTGTAAAGATGGAAACATCTACACCACAATCTGTGGAAAGATGCAAATATCTACACCGCTATCTCTGTAAACATGGAAATATCTGCACCACTATCTGCATAAACATGGAAATGTCTACACTGCCATCTGTATAAAGATGGAAATATCTACACCGCGAGCTGTATAAACTTGGAAATATCTACACCGCTCTCTGTAAAAACATGGAAATACCAACACCGCTATCTGTATAAACATGGAAATACCTACAATGCTATCTGTTTAATCATGGAAATACCTACACAGCTATCCGTGTAAACTTGGAAATTTCTACACAGCTATCTGTGTAAAGATGGAAATATCCACACCGCAATCTGTGCAAAGATGGAAATATCTACACTGCTATCTCTATAAACATGTAAATATCTACACCGCTATCTGTGAAACGTGGAAATATCTACACCACTATCTGTATAAACATGGAAATATCAACACTGCCATCTGTATAAACATGGAAATATCTCCACAGCTGTCTCCTTAAACATGGAAATATCTGCACTGCTATCTGTATAAACATGGAAATATCTGCACTTCCATCTGTATAAACATGGAAATATCTACACTGCCATCTGTATACACATGGAAATATCTACACCGCTGTCTTTATAAACATGGAAATATCTACACTGCTATCTGTATAAACATGGACATATCTACAAAAATATCTGTGTAAACATGGAAATATCTACACAGCTGTCTGTGTAGACATGGAAATATGTACAACACTATCTGTGTAAAGATGAAAATACGTTCACCCCAATCTGTGCAAATATCAAAATATCTACACCGCTATCTCTGTAAACATGGAAATATCTGCAACACTATCTGCATAAAGATGGAAATATCTACACCGCAATCTGTATAAAAATGGAAATACCTACACCACGAGCTGTATAAACTTGGAAATATCTACACCGGTCTCTGTAAAAACATGGAAATACCAACAGCGCTATCTGTATAAATATGGAAATATCTACAATGCTATCTGTGTAAACATGGAAATACCTACACAGCTATCTGTGTAAACTTGGAAATACCTACACAGCTATCTGTGTAATGATGGAAATATCCACACCGCAATCTTTGCAAAGATGGAAATATCTACACCGCTATCTCTGTAACCATGGAAATATCTGCACCGCTATCTGCATAAACATGTAAATATCTACACCGCTATCTGTAAAACGTGGAAATATCTACACCGCTATCTGTATAAACGTGGAAATATCTACAACAATATCTGTGTAAACATGGAAATATCTACACAGCTATTTGTGTAGACATGGAAATATGTACAACGCTATCTGTGTAAAGATGAAAATATGTACACCCCAATCTGTGCAAATATCAAAATATCTACACCGCTATCTCTGTAAACATGGAAATATCTACCCCGTTATCTGTATAAACATGGAAATATCTACACCACGATCTGTATAAACATGGAATTGTCTACACCGCTATCTGTATAAACATGGAAATATCTACACCACTATCTGCATAAACATGGAAATATCTACACCGCTATCTCTATAAATATTGAAATACCTACAACGCTATCTGTATAAACATGGAAATATCTACAACAATATCTGTGTAAACATGGAAATGTCTACATCGCTATCTGTATAAACATGGAAATATCTACACCGCTTTCTTTATAAACATGGAAATATCTACACCGCTATCTGTAAAAACATGGGAATATCTACAACAATATCTGTGTAAACATGGAAATATCTACACAGCTATCTGTGTAAACATGGAAATATGGACACCACTATCTGTGTAAAGATGAAAATATGTACACCGCAATCTGTGCAAATATCAAAATATATACTACGCTATCTCTGTAAACATGGAAATATCTACCCCGTTATCTGTATAAACTTGGAAATATCTACACCGCTATCTGTATAAACATAGAAATATCTACAACACTATCTGTAAACCTGGAAATATCTACGTCACTATCTGTATAAACATGGAAATATCTCCAGCGCTATCTCTATAAACATGGAAATATCTACACCGTTATCTTTGTAAACATGGAAATATCTACACCGCTACCTGTATAAACATGGAAATATCTACAACACTATCTGTGTAAACATGGGAATACCTTCACAGCTATCTGTGTAAACATGGAAATATGTACACCGCTATCTGTGTAAAGATGGAAATATCTACCCCGCTGTAAGCGCAATTATGGAAATATCTACACAGCTATCTCTGTAAACATGCAAATATCTACACCGCTATCTGTATAAACACGGAAATATCTGCACTGCTATTTGCATAAACCTGGAAATATCTACATGGCTATCTACATAAACATGGAAATATCTACACTACCATCTGTATGAACATGGAAATACCTACACAGTCATCTTTATAAACATGGAAAAATCTACACCACTATCAGTATAAACCTGGAAATATCTACACTGCCATCTGTATAAACATGGACATATCTACACAGCCATCTGTATAAACATGGAAATATCTACAAAGCCATCTCTACAAACATGGAAATATTTACATTGCTATCTGTATAAACATGGAAATAGCCACACCGCTATCCGCATAAACATGGAAATATATACACCGCCATCTGTAAAAACATGGAAATATCTACACAGTCATCTGTATAAACATGGAAATATCTACACCTCCATGTGTATAAACATGGAAATATCTACACTGCCATCTGTATACACATGGAAATATCTACACAGCCATCTGTATAAACACGGAAATATCTACACCGCTATCTCCATAAACATGGAAATAACTACACCGCAATCTGTATAAACATGGAAATATCTACACCACTATCTGTATAAACATGGAAGTATCTACACCACTATCGGTAAAAATATGGAAATATCTACACCGCTATCTCCATAAACATGGAAATATCTACACCGCTAGCTGTATAAACGTGGAAATATCTACTTGGATATCTCTAGAAACATGGAAACATCTACACCGCCATTTGTACAAACATGGAAATACCTACACAGTCGATTGCATAAACATGGAAATATCTACACCAATATCCGTATAAACATGGAAATATCTACACCGCTATCTGTATAAACTTGGAAATATCTACACCGCTATCTGTGTAAACATGGAAATACCTACACCGCTATCTGTATAAACACGGAAATATCTTCACCGCTATCTCTATAAACATGGAAATATCTACACTGCCATCTCTATAAACATAGAAACATCTACAGTGCCATCTGTAGAAAGACGGAAATATCTACACCGAGATCGGCATATACATGGAAATATATACACCTCTACCTGTATAAACATGGAAATACCTACACAGCTATCAGTATAAATATGGAAATATTTACACTGCTATCTCTATGAACATGGAAATGTCTACACCGCTATCTATATAAACATGGAAACATCTACATGCGTATCTCTATAAACATGGAAATGTCTACACCGCTATCTGTATAAAAATGGAAATACATACTTGGCTATCTCTACAAA